>NW_024043814.1:5000-9842 GCF_014851395.1 Micropterus salmoides
CCACAATGGACATACAGGACAGTGGTACACCAGGCCTCCATCACACGCTCCGATCTGTGATGTTTTATTAAAGTGGGTTTAAAAAGTCAAAAAAGTCTCCTCCACTCCCCCCCTCTTTCTCTCTCTCTCCCCCCCTCTCTCTCCCTCTGTCTCTTCCACCCCTCCACTCCCCCCCCCCCCCTCCCCTCTCTCTCTCTGGTGCATGCTGGGAATTGGGTAGGGAATGCATGGGAGGGTGATCTAGGTGAGAGGAAATTTTGTAATTTTTCCACTGTTTCGTGCTTCTTCTTGTAATCGGTTATTTTTGAAAAAGAAAAAAAAACTTAAAAAAAGAAGGAGTTTGTTTTCTGTGTCTCACACTCAAGCCAGTGTGCAGACGTCAGGCCTGTCGCTCCGGCATGGGATCAGGTGTGTGACCCAGGCAGGTGTGCCGGTAGAAGATGTGTTACTGGACGTGGCAGAGCGCCTGGGCCATGAGAACATCATGTTGGCGTCTCGGATGAACAAGGCCGTAGTGATATTTTTAAAGGAAGAAAATCTGGTTGATGGTTTGATTGAGAGCGGGATATCGGTAAGTGGCACATTTGTTTCTGTTCAACCTTTAGTTTCAATCACGACGAAGGTGACGGTTTCTAACGTGTTCCGACTTTTATTCCTGATGCAGACATTGAGCGAGAGCTTTCTCGATTTGGAAAACTTGCCAGTGGAATTAGAAGGTTTCACTTGGTTGTAAAAATGCCGCTTTAAAGCATGTGTTGTCGTTTAGGCGACAGGTGTACATGTTTTTAAATGAACCGACGCTGAATATCTCCTTTCGCTGTGTATTTGAGGGCAAGTCGTACATGATGTACGCGAGCACGGGAGAGATGCGGTGCTTTGATTGCGGGAGTATTGGACATGTTAGGCTGTCTTGTCCTCATAGAGTTGAATCTGAGAATGAAGCAGGCCCTAGCAATACTTCAGATAAGAGGAAGGAAAATGAAGTGCTAAAGAGTAATGTACCAAATGAAGTAGCAGTGGTGTAATGAAGGTCAGAATGTGGATTCAAATCTGAAGGCAGGAACGAATTTAGAAGATCCATCCCCTAATATTGAAAAAGATACAGAGGAAGCTTCTGGTAGTAAGACAAAACAGGAAAGATTGAAGAGAGTTAATGTTAACTGATGTGGCTGTTGAGAGAAGCACTGTGGTACAGGGGTCTGTGCAGGGTGATACTGTGGAGAGGTCAGAGAATATAAGCCAGACGAATGGTGACGCAAACGGTTTGAAAGGTAAGTTTTGGAAAGAGGAAAGATAGTATCTTTGATTAAGAAGGTGCATTCAGACATGTTTGATGAGGAAATGGAAGATGATGATGATGATGGTGGTTGTCTGATTTCTCAGATGTGTCAGATGTTTCGCAAGTGAGCTGTGAGCAGGTTTATTCACTAGATGAAATCAATAAATTCCTGGATGAAACCTTTGGAAAATCTGTAGATGTACGGAATTATTTTTGATCTGAAGAGGTTTGAGACTTCTGTTCGTTATTGGCAGAGGAAGGTTGGAAAAGATGAACTCAGTCAGAGAAAGAGATTTTGTTTAAAGAAGTTTCTTGCAAAACTGCGAAGGGATAAAACCCCTATAAAACGTAAACTCAAATAATTGAATTAATGGATTACATATCACTCAGGATGATTTTACTACACTCTTTGTTTCTTTCTGTCACTCTTTTCTATCTCTTTATATTTTCTATGGAGATGATAAGGGTCGCTTCTTTAAATATTAACGGAGGGAGAGACGGGAGCAAGAGAGCAATGGTGGCAGATTTAATTAATATTAAGAATGTAAATGTTTCTTTTTTGCAAGAAACACATACAGACTGTAGTAATGAAGTAAGTGGTCTAGATGGTGGGAGGGGAGAGCGTCTTCAGTCACGGCTCAAATTTGAGTGCTGGAGTAGCTATTCTTTTTTCAAAAAATTTGAATTTGAAAATTTTGTCTACTGAAGAAATAAAAAGAGTAGAGTTTTAATGGTTGCTGGAGAAATAAATGACTTAAAAGTTATTTTCATAAAGTTTATGCTCCAAACAATGGCTCAGATCGTGTGGAAGTGTTTAGGAAGTTGCAGAGTGCATTAAGAAAATGTGATAATGATTCTTGCACCACGAATTTTCTTTTGGACAGCAACAGAGAGGAGTCTCATTCACCGTCTAGTAATGCTCTTCAGAATATTATTAAAGAGTTTGAGTTGGTGGATGTGTGGAGGAATATGAATAAGAGAATTAGACAGTATACAAGGGTTAAAATACTAGACTCTAATGTAACTGGAGCAAGATTAGATAGCATATATATAAGTAAAACAAGTGTGAATAGAGTATCTAACATTTTCCCTAACGGTTTTTCAGATCATCATATTGCAACCATAGATTTTAACATTACTACTTTAGCACGCCCAAGGTTTCACTGGCATTTCAATACTAAATTGTTGCAGGATAGGTCTTTTAGTGAAAAGTTTGGTGATTTTTGGAAATTGTGGAAGTTGAATAAAGGTAGTTTTGAAAATGTAACACAATGGTGGGAGGTGGGGAAAACACAGATAAAGGTTTTTTGTCAATCTTTCCTACAATACTACTGTGTGTGTTAAAAAGAAAATTGAGCAGTTGGAGAAAGAAATTATTGGTATGGAAAATGTGATGGATCATGTAAATGTTTTGGGTGTATCCAATGAGTTAAGGAGGAAAGAGCAAAGGGCGTTTTAATTCGAGCAAGAATTTCTTCTATCAAGGACATTGAGTCTCCCACTTTAGCGCATACTTTACCTGCGCAAGGAAAATGGAACTTTAACATCAAATCCGACAGAGATGAGGAAAATGGCAATGGATTTTTATGCTGATTTGTATGGACATATTGACTGTGACTCTGAGAACATGGCACAATTATTACAAGGACTTCCAAAGTTGCAACCTGGGGATAAGAAAGAGCTCGACACGATGATCCCTTAATGAACTTTCAGATGCAGTTCACCAACTCTCCACAGGGCGTGCGCCAGGAATGGATGGTTTGCCTGCTGAGTTTTATAAAACTTTTTGGACTGTTTTAGGTGAAGATTTTTGTGAAGTTTGTTGCGAATGTTTTGAAAAGGGATTGTTACCAACTAGCTGTCAGAGGGCTGTGATCTCTCTTTCACCAAAAAGCAAACTTCTTGTATTCCGGGTTGTACAATCATGGACAATCTGTTTTTAATAAGAGATGTTATTGATGTGTCTATTAATGAAAATTGTAACGTTGGATTTTTGTCGATTGATCAGGAGAAAGCTTTTGATCGGGTGGGTCATGAGAACATTTTTAAAGTTTTGGAATCATTTGGGTTTGGGAAATGTTTTATTTCATGGATCCAATTGTTGTATAAAGGGGCTTCAGTAATGCTTAAGATGGGAAATGGTTTGACTTATCCATTGCCGGTGAAAAGGGGTATTCGACAGGGTGTCCTCTCTCAGGGCAACTCTACAGCCTAGCATCGACCCCCCGTTATGCAAATTAAGAAATGGATTGAAGGGTTTTATGGTTCCAGGTGATCCAAGGGAGTCGAGATGTTCTGTGTCGGCTTATGCTGATGATGTAACTATTTGTGTTACTGAGAAAGAAGATATGCAAATATTATGTGAGAGTTTGCATGTTTACGAGAAAGCGTCTTCAGCTAAAGTCAATTGGGGGAAAAGTAATGGTTTTATTGTGGGTCAGTGGGAAAATGCTGGGCCAACTCCACTTCCAGGGGGTTTGCATTGGGGAAGGGAAGGTATAAAAAATCTCGAAGTGTTTTTAGGAGTAGAAAACTATAGAAAAAAGAACTGGGAGGGTTTGCTGGAGAAGGTGTCTGTTAAGTTGTCTAAATGGAAATGGCTATTACCAGAGCTATCCTACAGGGGTAGAGTTTTGGTTACAAATAACCTGGCCGCCTCCACGTTATGGCACAGACTTAACGTTTTAGAGCCACCAGATGATGATATTGTTAAAAGTATCCAGAGAAAGCTGGTGGAGTTCTTTTGGTCAGGACAGCACTGGATTCCTGTGTCAGCTCTGTATCTTCCAACTCAAGAGGGGGGACAAGGTCTGATTGACATAAGGAGCAGGATCGGCACCTTTCGATTACAGGCAGCGCAGAGACTGCTGTATGAGGAGGACGTGGGGTGGACAGATGTGGCGTGCGCTCTGTTGAGAAGAACATCGAATCTGGGAGATGACAAGCAGCTGTTTTTACTGAAAGTTAATGAACTGGATTTTAATCATTTGACTTCATTCTACCAGTCCATGCTAAAAGTGTGGAACAGGACATTTTCTGTGACCAGAGAGATTTTGCGACCGCAGGACTGGATTATGGGAGAACCCCTGTTTCATAACTCTTTGATACAAACAAACATTTTGTCTTCAAGCAGTGTGAGGAACTGTCTGATCAGAGCGGGATGTACGAAGATCGAACATCTAAGGGATGACAATGGGTGGAGGACAGCAGTTTCAATTCAACACAAGACAGGAATACGTTCTTTACGTCTCTTGGATCAGATGTTGGATGAAGTGCGCTCAGCGCTGCCTGGAGCCTGCAGAGAAGCATTACGAGCGCCTTCGCAGGGATGGAGCTGCAGCTTTGCAGCAATACGGGTCTCTGCTGCACAGGAAAGGCCGGATGATGAAGATTCTTTTGTGTCCTTTAAAACTCCAGAGTTGAGATTATTTCAAGACATTAGCAAAAAGGCACTTTACACTGTGTGTGTTAAAGTGTCTCATCAAAGAGTTAAAACATGGAGGTGGACAGAAGTGTTTGGGCCAGGCTTCAGAGGATGCTGGAGATCTCTGTACAAACCTCCT
>NW_024043815.1:0-9952 GCF_014851395.1 Micropterus salmoides
CCGGGAAGGTGAGCCCCTTTCTGGGGGGGCGATGGGCGGCTCCCCCGGGGTGGGCCTTGTAAAGCCGCTTGGCAAGGACATCTAGCGAAGCCGGCTTGGCAAGGTCATCGAGCGGCTTCGCAAGGAGTGGGTTTTGACACTTTGAAAATGTACATCGCCAGAGGCTGGTTAAGGAAGTAGGTAAGGGGGTTATAGCCACGATCATCAGGTGATGATCCTTGTGCTCACCTAGCAAAGCCAGCTTTGCAAGGAGTGTTCCGTGACCGGTCTAGCGAGGCCGGCTTGGCAAGGTCATCTAGCGAAGCCGGCTTGGCAAGGACAGGGCCGTGACCGGTCTAGCGAAGCCGGCTTGGCAAGGACATCTAGCGAAGCTGGCTTGGTAAGGACAGGGCCGTGACCGGTCTAGCGAAGCCGGCTTCGCAAGGTCATCTAGCGAAGCCGGCTTGGTAAGGACAGGGCCGTGACCGGTCTAGCGAAGCCGGCTTGGCAAGGTCATCTAGCGAAGCCGGCTTGGCAAGGTCATCTAGCGAAGCCGGCTTCGCAAGGAGTGGGTTTTTGACACTTTGAAACGAGCTGTTGGATGCTGTCCCTCTCGCAGCGTTTGGGACGGAATCCAACAGCTAGATTCAAAGTGTGAAAATGGGCTTCCTTGTAAAGCCGGTTGGCAAGGACATCTAGCGAAGCCGGCTTGGCAAGGACACTAGCGAAGCCGCTTGGCAAGGAGCGGGCCGTGACCGGTCTAGCGAAGCCGGCTTCGCAAGGTCATCTAGCGAAGCCGGCTTGCAAGGACAGGGCCGTGACCGGTCTAGCGAAGCCAACTTGGCAAGGACATCTAGCGAAGCCGGCTTGGTAAGGACAGGCCGTGACCGGTCTAGCGAAGCCGGCTTGGCAAGGTCATCTAGCGAAGCCGGCTTCGCAAGGACAGCCGAGTTGACACTTTGAAACGAGCTGTTGGATGCTGTCCCTCTCGCAGCGTTTGGCGGAATCAACAGCTAGATTCAAAGTGTGAAAATGGGCTTCCTTGTAAGCCGGCTTGGCAAGGACATCTAGCGAAGCCGGCTTGGCAAGGAGCGGGCCGTGACCGGTCTAGCGAAGCCGGTTGGCAAGGTCATCTAGCGAAGCTGGCTTCGCAAGGAGTGGGTTTTGACACTTGAAAATGTACATCGCCAGAGGCTGGTTAAGGAAGTAGGTAAGGGGGTTAGCCACGATCATCAGGTGATGATCCTTGTGCTCATCTAGCAAAGCCAGCTTGCAAGTGTTCCGTGACCCTTCTAGCGAGGCCGGCTTGGCAAGGTCATCTAGCGAAGCCGGCTTGGCAAGGACAGGGCCGTGACCGGTCAGCGAAGCCGGCTTGGCAAGGACATCTAGCGAAGCCGGCTTGGTAAGGACAGGCCGTGACCGGTCTAGCGAAGCCGTCTGGAAGGTCATCTAGCGAAGCCGGCTTGGCAAGGACAGGGCCGTGACCGTTCTAGCGAAGCCGGCTTGGCAAGGACATCTAGCGAAGCCGGCTTGGTAAGGACAGGGCCTGACCGGTCTAGCGAAGCCGGCTTGGCAAGGTCATCTAGCGAAGCCGGCTTCGCAAGGAGTGGGTTTTGACACTTTGAACGAGCTGTTGGATGCTGTCCTCTCGCAGCGTTTGGGACGGAATCCAACGCTAGATTCAAGTGCGAAAATGGGCTTCCTTGTAAAGCCGCTTGGCAAGGACATCTAGCGAAGCCGGCTTGGCAAGGAGCGTTGCAACGGTTAGGTGGAGGACAGGAGGCAAAGTCCACCAAAATAACCACGGCCGGTTAGGGTTAGGAGGAGGGGAAAAGTTGGCTAACGACTTACGTAGCTTAGCGTTAGCCAGACTGGTGCACGGTCCTGTGATGTGCCTTCAGAGTCCCCAGAAAGTGAAAAGCACCTCCCACTCCACATTTCACCTTATCAAAGCCACAAAAGTGCATTACCTCTGCGCTGGTTCAAAAAATTGGACTCCACGGGTCCTGTAGCTGTTGATTTTTTTATCCTTAATTCAGGCCGACTTGGTCCTGCTTCACTCTGCCGTTCAACGTTTCGGAGGGCGGCTTGTCCTTCATCAGGCATGACAGAGTGGTATCTTTTAAATGTCCTTTCCTTAGGTTTCCCTTTAATTTGGTTCAAAAACGGTAAGTATTTTCCTTTTTCTAGCTTGAGGTAAGTGTTTTCTTGTTGTTCTCTTCAGCTTGAGGCCTCTAATCAGAATAATATCTGCTAATTTGTAATCTGCACCCTATTTGGGTGTCTGACGATTAAAGGGTTAGGGTTAGGGTTAGGGGTTAGGGTTAGGGGTTAGGTTAGGGTTAGGGTTAGGGTTAGGGTGTATTATTCTATCTCGACCTCCCGTGGGTTAGGGTTAGGGTTAGGGGAAGGAAAAAAGAGCTGGCTAACGTCTTACAAAGCTCTGCGTTAGCCAGTCTGGTGCACTGTCCTGTGATGCGCCTCCAGAGTCCCCAGAAAGGCAAAAACACTCCCTCCTTGTTTGAGTTTTGAAGCATTTCCCACATTTCCCATAATAAATGACAAAAGTGCATTACCTTTGCATGTGTTCAAAAATTGGACTTCACGAATCCTGTAATTTCTGCATCCTACTTGGATGTCTTACGATGAATTTTCCTATCTTCCTGTCCTATTAATCCAGGCCTACTTGGTCCTGCTTCACTCTGCCTTGTTGCAACGTTTCGGAGAACTATTTGTCCTTCATCAGGCTTTGCAGAGTGGCATCTTTAAGTGTCCTTTTTCTTTAGGTTTCACTTGAATGAGGTTCGAACACGGTCAATATTTTCCTTTTTAACTTCAGCTTGAGGCTGTCTATTTTAGGTTTCCAGGATTCTTCTGCTTGAGTCTTTTCCAATTGAGGATTTCAGTGAGTCACGGTAAGTACTGAGGTTAAGGTGAGGGATTTGGGCTGGGTAAGAGTGTCTCCACCCCCTGAGGCCCTCTAGAGGACACACACGGCGCTGGCTGGTTAGGGGAAGGAAAAAGAGCTGGCTAACGTCTTACAAAGCTCTGCGTTAGCCAGTCTGGTGCACTGTCCTGTGATGCGCCTCCAGAGTCCCCAGAAAGGCAAAAACACTCCCTCCTTGTTTGAGTTTTGAAGCATTTCCCACATTTCCCATAATAAATGACAAAAGTGCATTACCTTTGCATGTGTTCAAAAAATTGGACTTCACGAATCCTGTAATTTCTGCATCCTACTTGGATGTCTTACGATGAATTTTCCTATCTTCCTGTCCTATTAATCCAGGCCTACTTGGTCCTGCTTCACTCTGCCTTGTTGCAACGTTTCGGAGAACTATTTGTCCTTCATCAGGCTTTGCAGAGTGGCATCTTTAAGTGTCCTTTTTCTTTAGGTTTCACTTGAATGAGGTTCGAACACGGTCAATATTTTCCTTTTTAACTTCAGCTTGAGGCTGTCTATTTTAGGTTTCCAGGATTCTTCTGCTTGAGTCTTTTCCAATTGAGGATTTCAGTGAGTCACGGTAAGTACTGAGGTTAAGGTGAGGGATTTGGGCTGGGTAAGAGTGTCTCCACCCCCGTGAGGCCCTCTAGAGGACACACACGGCGCTGGCTGGTTAGGGGAAGGAAAAAGAGCTGGCTAACGTCTTACAAAGCTCTGCGTTAGCCAGTCTGGTGCACTGTCCTGTGATGCGCCTCCAGAGTCCCCAGAAAGGCAAAACACTCCCTCCTTGTTTGAGTTTTGAAGCATTTCCCACATTTCCCATAATAAATGACAAAAGTGCATTACCTTTGCATGTGTTCAAAAAATTGGACTTCACGAATCCTGTAATTTCTGCATCCTACTTGGATGTCTTACGATGAATTTTCCTATCTTCCTGTCCTATTAATCCAGGCCTACTTGGTCCTGCTTCACTCTGCCTTGTTGCAACGTTTCGGAGAACTATTTGTCCTTCATCAGGCTTTGCAGAGTGGCATCTTTAAGTGTCCTTTTTCTTTAGGTTTCACTTGAATGAGGTTCGAACACGGTCAATATTTTCCTTTTTAACTTCAGCTTGAGGCTGTCTATTTTAGGTTTCCAGGATTCTTCTGCTTGAGTCTTTTCCAATTGAGGATTTCAGTGAGTCACGGTAAGTACTGAGGTTAAGGTGAGGGATTTGGGCTGGGTAAGAGTGTCTCCACCCCCGTGAGGCCCTCTAGAGGACACACACGGCGCTGGCTGGTTAGGGAAGGAAAAAGAGCTGGCTAACGTCTTACAAAGCTCTGCGTTAGCCAGTCTGGTGCACTGTCCTGTGATGCGCCTCCAGAGTCCCCAGAAAGGCAAAAAACTCCCTCCTTGTTTGAGTTTTGAAGCATTTCCCACATTTCCCATAATAATGACAAAAGTGCATTACCTTTGCATGTGTTCAAAAAATTGGACTTCACGAATCCTGTAATTTCTGCATCCTACTTGGATGTCTTACGATGAATTTTCCTATCTTCCTGTCCTATTAATCCAGGCCTACTTGGTCCTGCTTCACTCTGCCTTGTTGCAACGTTTCGGAGAACTATTTGTCCTTCATCAGGCTTTGCAGAGTGGCATCTTTAAGTGTCCTTTTTCTTTAGGTTTCACTTGAATGAGGTTCGAACACGGTCAATATTTTCCTTTTTAACTTCAGCTTGAGGCTGTCTATTTTAGGTTTCCAGGATTCTTCTGCTTGAGTCTTTTCCAATTGAGGATTTCAGTGAGTCACGGTAAGTACTGAGGTTAAGGTGAGGGATTTGGGCTGGGTAAGAGTGTCTCCACCCCCGTGAGGCCCTCTAGAGGACACACACGGCGCTGGCTGGTTAGGGGAAGGAAAAAGAGCTGGCTAACGTCTTACAAAGCTCTGCGTTAGCCAGTCTGGTGCACTGTCCTGTGATGCGCCTCCAGAGTCCCCAGAAAGGCAAAACACTCCCTCCTTGTTTGAGTTTTGAAGCATTTCCCACATTTCCCATAATAAATGACAAAAGTGCATTACCTTTGCATGTGTTCAAAAATTGGACTTCACGAATCCTGTAATTTCTGCATCCTACTTGGATGTCTTACGATGAATTTTCCTATCTTCCTGTCCTATTAATCCAGGCCTACTTGGTCCTGCTTCACTCTGCCTTGTTGCAACGTTTCGGAGAACTATTTGTCCTTCATCAGGCTTTGCAGAGTGGCATCTTTAAGTGTCCTTTTTCTTTAGGTTTCACTTGAATGAGGTTCGAACACGGTCAATATTTTCCTTTTTAACTTCAGCTTGAGGCTGTCTATTTTAGGTTTCCAGGATTCTTCTGCTTGAGTCTTTTCCAATTGAGGATTTCAGTGAGTCACGGTAAGTACTGAGGTTAAGGTGAGGGATTTGGGCTGGGTAAGAGTGTCTCCACCCCCGTGAGGCCCTCTAGAGGACACACACGGCGCTGGCTGGTTAGGGGAGGGAAAAAGAGCTGGCTAACGTCTTACAAAGCTCTGCGTTAGCCAGTCTGGTGCACTGTCCTGTGATGCGCCTCCAGAGTCCCCAGAAAGGCAAAAACACTCCCTCCTTGTTTGAGTTTTGAAGCATTTCCCACATTTCCCATAATAAATGACAAAAGTGCATTACCTTTGCATGTGTTCAAAAAATTGGACTTCACGAATCCTGTAATTTCTGCATCCTACTTGGATGTCTTACGATGAATTTTCCTATCTTCCTGTCCTATTAATCCAGGCCTACTTGGTCCTGCTTCACTCTGCCTTGTTGCAACGTTTCGGAGAACTATTTGTCCTTCATCAGGCTTTGCAGAGTGGCATCTTTAAGTGTCCTTTTTCTTTAGGTTTCACTTGAATGAGGTTCGAACACGGTCAATATTTTCCTTTTTAACTTCAGCTTGAGGCTGTCTATTTTAGGTTTCCAGGATTCTTCTGCTTGAGTCTTTTCCAATTGAGGATTTCAGTGAGTCACGGTAAGTACTGAGGTTAAGGTGAGGGATTTGGGCTGGGTAAGAGTGTCTCCACCCCGTGAGGCCCTCTAGAGGACACACCGGCGCTGGCTGGTTAGGGGAAGGGAAAAAGAGCTGGCTAACGTCTTACAAAGCTCTGCGTTAGCCAGTCTGGTGCACTGTCCTGTGATGCGCCTCCAGAGTCCCCAGAAAGGCAAAAACACTCCCTCCTTGTTTGAGTTTTGAAGCATTTCCCACATTTCCCATAATAAATGACAAAAGTGCATTACCTTTGCATGTGTTCAAAAAATTGGACTTCACGAATCCTGTAATTTCTGCATCCTACTTGGATGTCTTACGATGAATTTTCCTATCTTCCTGTCCTATTAATCCAGGCCTACTTGGTCCTGCTTCACTCTGCCTTGTTGCAACGTTTCGGAGAACTATTTGTCCTTCATCAGGCTTTGCAGAGTGGCATCTTTAAGTGTCCTTTTTCTTTAGGTTTCACTTGAATGAGGTTCGAACACGGTCAATATTTTCCTTTTTAACTTCAGCTTGAGGCTGTCTATTTTAGGTTTCCAGGATTCTTCTGCTTGAGTCTTTTCCAATTGAGGATTTCAGTGAGTCACGGTAAGTACTGAGGTTAAGGTGAGGGATTTGGGCTGGGTAAGAGTGTCTCCACCCCCGTGAGGCCCTCTAGAGGACACACACGGCGCTGGCTGGTTAGGGGAAGGAAAAAGAGCTGGCTAACGTCTTACAAAGCTCTGCGTTAGCCAGTCTGGTGCACTGTCCTGTGATGCGCCTCCAGAGTCCCCAGAAAGGCAAAAACACTCCCTCCTTGTTTGAGTTTTGAAGCATTTCCCACATTTCCCATAATAAATGACAAAAGTGCATTACCTTTGCATGTGTTCAAAAAATTGGACTTCACGAATCCTGTAATTTCTGCATCCTACTTGGATGTCTTACGATGAATTTTCCTATCTTCCTGTCCTATTAATCCAGGCCTACTTGGTCCTGCTTCACTCTGCCTTGTTGCAACGTTTCGGAGAACTATTTGTCCTTCATCAGGCTTTGCAGAGTGGCATCTTTAAGTGTCCTTTTTCTTTAGGTTTCACTTGAATGAGGTTCGAACACGGTCAATATTTTCCTTTTTAACTTCAGCTTGAGGCTGTCTATTTTAGGTTTCCAGGATTCTTCTGCTTGAGTCTTTTCCAATTGAGGATTTCAGTGAGTCACGGTAAGTACTGAGGTTAAGGTGAGGGATTTGGGCTGGGTAAGAGTGTCTCCACCCCCGTGAGGCCCTCTAGAGGACACACACGGCGCTGGCTGGTTAGGGGAAGGGAAAAAGAGCTGGCTAACGTCTTACAAAGCTCTGCGTTAGCCAGTCTGGTGCACTGTCCTGTGATGCGCCTCCAGAGTCCCCAGAAAGGCAAAAACACTCCCTCCTTGTTTGAGTTTTGAAGCATTTCCCACATTTCCCATAATAAATGACAAAAGTGCATTACCTTTGCATGTGTTCAAAAAATTGGACTTCACGAATCCTGTAATTTCTGCATCCTACTTGGATGTCTTACGATGAATTTTCCTATCTTCCTGTCCTATTAATCCAGGCCTACTTGGTCCTGCTTCACTCTGCCTTGTTGCAACGTTTCGGAGAACTATTTGTCCTTCATCAGGCTTTGCAGAGTGGCATCTTTAAGTGTCCTTTTTCTTTAGGTTTCACTTGAATGAGGTTCGAACACGGTCAATATTTTCCTTTTTAACTTCAGCTTGAGGCTGTCTATTTTAGGTTTCCAGGATTCTTCTGCTTGAGTCTTTTCCAATTGAGGATTTCAGTGAGTCACGGTAAGTACTGAGGTTAAGGTGAGGGATTTGGGCTGGGTAAGAGTGTCTCCACCCCCGTGAGGCCCTCTAGAGGACACACACGGCGCTGGCTGGTTAGGGGAAGGGAAAAAGAGCTGGCTAACGTCTTACAAAGCTCTGCGTTAGCCAGTCTGGTGCACTGTCCTGTGATGCGCCTCCAGAGTCCCCAGAAAGGCAAAAACACTCCCTCCTTGTTTGAGTTTTGAAGCATTTCCCACATTTCCCATAATAAATGACAAAAGTGCATTACCTTTGCATGTGTTCAAAAAATTGGACTTCACGAATCCTGTAATTTCTGCATCCTACTTGGATGTCTTACGATGAATTTTCCTATCTTCCTGTCCTATTAATCCAGGCCTACTTGGTCCTGCTTCACTCTGCCTTGTTGCAACGTTTCGGAGAACTATTTGTCCTTCATCAGGCTTTGCAGAGTGGCATCTTTAAGTGTCCTTTTTCTTTAGGTTTCACTTGAATGAGGTTCGAACACGGTAATATTTTCCTTTTTAACTTCAGCTTGAGGCTGTCTATTTTAGGTTTCCAGGATTCTTCTGCTTGAGTCTTTTCCAATTGAGGATTTCAGTGAGTCACGGTAAGTACTGAGGTTAAGGTGAGGGATTTGGGCTGGGTAAGAGTGTCTCCACCCCCGTGAGGCCTCTAGAGGCACACACCGCTGGCTGGTTAGGGGAAGGAAAAGAGTGGCTAACGTCTTACAAAGCTCTGCGTTAGCCAGTCTGGTGCACTGTCCTGTGATGCGCCTCCAGAGTCCCCAGAAAGGCAAAAACACTCCTCCTTGTTTGAGTTTTGAAGCATTTCCCACATTTCCCATAATAAATGACAAAAGTGCATTACCTTTGCATGTGTTCAAAAAATTGGACTTCACGAATCCTGTAATTTCTGCATCCTACTTGGATGTCTTACGATGAATTTTCCTATCTTCCTGTCCTATTAATCCAGGCCTACTTGGTCCTGCTTCACTCTGCCTTGTTGCAACGTTTCGGAGAACTATTTGTCCTTCATCAGGCTTTGCAGAGTGGCATCTTTAAGTGTCCTTTTTCTTTAGGTTTCACTTGAATGAGGTTCGAACACGGTCAATATTTTCCTTTTTAACTTCAGCTTGAGGCTGTCTATTTTAGGTTTCCAGGATTCTTCTGCTTGAGTCTTTTCCAATTGAGGATTTCAGTGAGTCACGGTAAGTACTGAGGTTAAGGTGAGGGATTTGGGCTGGGTAAGAGTGTCTCCACCCCCGTGAGGCCCTCTAGAGGACACACACGGCGCTGGCTGGTTAGGGAAGGGAAAAAGAGCTGGCTAACGTCTTACAAAGCTCTGCGTTAGCCAGTCTGGTGCACTGTCCTGTGATGCGCCTCCAGAGTCCCCAGAAAGGCAAAAACACTCCCTCCTTGTTTGAGTTTTGAAGCATTTCCCACATTTCCCATAATAATGACAAAAGTGCATTACCTTTGCATGTGTTCAAAAAATTGGACTTCACGAATCCTGTAATTTCTGCATCCTACTTGGATGTCTTACGATGAATTTTCCTATCTTCCTGTCCTATTATCCAGGCCTACTTGGTCCTGCTTCACTCTGCCTTGTTGCAACGTTTCGGAGAACTATTTGTCCTTCATCAGGCTTTGCAGAGTGGCATCTTTAAGTGTCCTTTTTCTTTAGGTTTCACTTGAATGAGGTTCGAACACGGTCAATATTTTCCTTTTTAACTTCAGCTTGAGGCTGTCTATTTTAGGTTTCCAGGATTCTTCTGCTTGAGTCTTTTCCAATTGAGGATTTCAGTGAGTCACGGTAAGTACTGAGGTTAAGGTGAGGGATTTGGGCTGGGTAAGAGTGTCTCCACCCCGTGAGGCCCTCTAGAGGACACACACGGCGCTGGCTGGTTAGGGGAAGGAAAAAGAGCTGGCTAACGTCTTACAAAGCTCTGCGTTAGCCAGTCTGGTGCACTGTCCTGTGATGCGCCTCCAGAGTCCCCAGAAAGGCAAAAACACTCCCTCCTTGTTTGAGTTTTGAAGCATTTCCCACATTTCCCATAATAAATGACAAAGTGCATTACCTTTGCATGTGTTCAAAAAATTGGACTTCACGAATCCTGTAATTTCTGCATCCTACTTGGATGTCTTACGAATTTTCCTATCTTCCTGTCCTATTAATCCAGGCCTACTTGGTCCTGCTTCACTCTGGCCTT
>NW_024043816.1:0-9891 GCF_014851395.1 Micropterus salmoides
AGTGTTCCGTGACCGTCTAGCGAGGCCGTCTTGGCAAGGTCATCTAGCGAAGCCGGCTTGGCAAGGACAGGGCCGTGACCGGTCTAGCGAAGCCGCTTGGCAAGGACATCTAGCGAAGGCCGGCTTGGTAAGGACAGGCCGTGACCGGTCCTACTAGCGAAGCCGGCTTGGAAGGTCATCTAGCGAAGCCGGCTTGGCAAGGACAGGGCCGTGACCGTTCTAGCGAAGCCGGCTTGGCAAGGACATCTAGCGAAGCCGGCTTGGTAAGGACAGGGCCGTGACCGGTCTAGCGAAGCCGGCTTGGCAAGGTCATCTAGCGAAGCCGGCTTCGCAAGGAGTGGGTTTTGACACTTGAACCGAGCTGTTGGATGCTGTCCTCTCGCAGCGTTTGGGACGGAATCCAACGCTAGATTCAAGTGCGAAAATGGGCTTCCTTGTAAAGCCGCTTGGCAAGGACATCTAGCGAAGCCGGCTTGGCAAGGAGCGTTGCAACGGTTAGGTGGAGGACAGGAGGCAAAGTCCACCAAAATAACCACGGCCGGTTAGGGTTAGGAGGAGGGGAAAAGTACTGGCTAACGACTTACGTAGCTTAGCGTTAGCCAGACTGGTGCACGGTCCTGTGATGTGCCTTCAGAGTCCCCAGAAAGTGAAAAGCACCTCCCACTCCACATTTCACCTTATCAAAGCCACAAAAGTGCATTACCTCTGCGCTGGTTCAAAAAATTGGACTCCACGGGTCCTGTAGCTGTTGATTTTTTTATCCTTAATTCAGGCCGACTTGGTCCTGCTTCACTCTGCCCTGTGCAACGTTTCGAGGGCGGCTTGTCCTTCATCAGGCATGACAGAGTGGTATCTTTTAAATGTCCTTTTCCTTAGGTTTCCCTTTAATTTGGTTCAAAAACGGTAAGTATTTTCCTTTTTTCTAGCTTGAGGTAAGTGTTTTCTTGTTGTTCTCTTCAGCTTGAGGCCTCTAATCAGATAATATCTGCTAATTTTGTAATCTGCACCCTATTGGTGTCTGACGATTAAAGGGTTAGGGTTAGGGTTAGGGTTAGGGTTAGGGGAGGAGGGTAGGGTTAGGGTATTCTAAACCTGTGTTAGTTAGGGTTAGGGGAAGGAAAAATGCTAACGTCTACAAAGCTCGCGTTAGCCAGTCTGGTGCACTGTCCTGTGATGCGCCTCCAGAGTCCCCAGAAAGGCAAAAACACTCCCTCCTTGTTTGAGTTTTGAAGCATTTCCCACATTTCCCATAATAAATGACAAAGTGCATTACCTTTGCATGTGTTCAAAAAATTGGACTTCACGAATCCTGTAATTTCTGCATCCTACTTGGATGTCTTACGATGAATTTTCCTATCTTCCTGTCCTATTAATCCAGGCCTACTTGGTCCTGCTTCACTCTGCCTTGTTGCAACGTTTCGGAGAACTATTTGTCCTTCATCAGGCTTTGCAGAGTGGCATCTTTAAGTGTCCTTTTTCTTTAGGTTTCACTTGAATGAGGTTCGAACACGGTCAATATTTTCCTTTTTAACTTCAGCTTGAGGCTGTCTATTTTAGGTTTCCAGGATTCTTCTGCTTGAGTCTTTTCCAATTGAGGATTTCAGTGAGTCACGGTAAGTACTGAGGTTAAGGTGAGGGATTTGGGCTGGGTAAGAGTGTCTCCACCCCCGTGAGGCCCTCTAGAGGACACACACGGCGCTGGCTGGTTAGGGGAAGGGAAAAAGAGCTGGCTAACGTCTTACAAAGCTCTGCGTTAGCCAGTCTGGTGCACTGTCCTGTGATGCGCCTCCAGAGTCCCCAGAAAGGCAAAAACACTCCCTCCTTGTTTGAGTTTTGAAGCATTTCCCACATTTCCCATAATAAATGACAAAAGTGCATTACCTTTGCATGTGTTCAAAAAATTGGACTTCACGAATCCTGTAATTTCTGCATCCTACTTGGATGTCTTACGATGAATTTTCCTATCTTCCTGTCCTATTAATCCAGGCCTACTTGGTCCTGCTTCACTCTGCCTTGTTGCAACGTTTCGGAGAACTATTTGTCCTTCATCAGGCTTTGCAGAGTGGCATCTTTAAGTGTCCTTTTCTTTAGGTTTCACTTGAATGAGGTTCGAACACGGTCAATATTTTCCTTTTTAACTTCAGCTTGAGGCTGTCTATTTTAGGTTTCCAGGATTCTTCTGCTTGAGTCTTTTCCAATTGAGGATTTCAGTGAGTCACGGTAAGTACTGAGGTTAAGGTGAGGGATTTGGGCTGGGTAAGAGTGTCTCCACCCCCGTGAGGCCCTCTAGAGGACACACACGGCGCTGGCTGGTTAGGGGAAGGGAAAAAGAGCTGGCTAACGTCTTACAAAGCTCTGCGTTAGCCAGTCTGGTGCACTGTCCTGTGATGCGCCTCCAGAGTCCCCAGAAAGGCAAAAACACTCCCTCCTTGTTTGAGTTTTGAAGCATTTCCCACATTTCCCATAATAAATGACAAAAGTGCATTACCTTTGCATGTGTTCAAAAAATTGGACTTCACGAATCCTGTAATTTCTGCATCCTACTTGGATGTCTTACGATGAATTTTCCTATCTTCCTGTCCTATTAATCCAGGCCTACTTGGTCCTGCTTCACTCTGCCTTGTTGCAACGTTTCGGAGAACTATTTGTCCTTCATCAGGCTTTGCAGAGTGGCATCTTTAAGTGTCCTTTTTCTTTAGGTTTCACTTGAATGAGGTTCGAACACGGTCAATATTTCCTTTTTAACTTCAGCTTGAGGCTGTCTATTTTAGGTTTCCAGGATTCTTCTGCTTGAGTCTTTTCCAATTGAGGATTTCAGTGAGTCACGGTAAGTACTGAGGTTAAGGTGAGGGATTTGGGCTGGGTAAGAGTGTCTCCACCCCCGTGAGGCCCTCTAGAGGACACACACGGCGCTGGCTGGTTAGGGGAAGGAAAAAGAGCTGGCTAACGTCTTACAAAGCTCTGCGTTAGCCAGTCTGGTGCACTGTCCTGTGATGCGCCTCCAGAGTCCCCAGAAAGGCAAAACACTCCCTCCTTGTTTGAGTTTTGAAGCATTTCCCACATTTCCCATAATAAATGACAAAAGTGCATTACCTTTGCATGTGTTCAAAAAATTGGACTTCACGAATCCTGTAATTTCTGCATCCTACTTGGATGTCTTACGATGAATTTTCCTATCTTCCTGTCCTATTAATCCAGGCCTACTTGGTCCTGCTTCACTCTGCCTTGTTGCAACGTTTCGGAGAACTATTTGTCCTTCATCAGGCTTTGCAGAGTGGCATCTTTAAGTGTCCTTTTTCTTTAGGTTTCACTTGAATGAGGTTCGAACACGGTCAATATTTTCCTTTTTAACTTCAGCTTGAGGCTGTCTATTTTAGGTTTCCAGGATTCTTCTGCTTGAGTCTTTTCCAATTGAGGATTTCAGTGAGTCACGGTAAGTACTGAGGTTAAGGTGAGGGATTTGGGCTGGGTAAGAGTGTCTCCACCCCCGTGAGGCCCTCTAGAGGACACACACGGCGCTGGCTGGTTAGGGGAAGGGAAAAAGAGCTGGCTAACGTCTTACAAAGCTCTGCGTTAGCCAGTCTGGTGCACTGTCCTGTGATGCGCCTCCAGAGTCCCCAGAAAGGCAAAAACACTCCCTCCTTGTTTGAGTTTTGAAGCATTTCCCACATTTCCCATAATAAATGACAAAAGTGCATTACCTTTGCATGTGTTCAAAAAATTGGACTTCACGAATCCTGTAATTTCTGCATCCTACTTGGATGTCTTACGATGAATTTTCCTATCTTCCTGTCCTATTAATCCAGGCCTACTTGGTCCTGCTTCACTCTGCCTTGTTGCAACGTTTCGGAGAACTATTTGTCCTTCATCAGGCTTTGCAGAGTGGCATCTTTAAGTGTCCTTTTTCTTTAGGTTTCACTTGAATGAGGTTCGAACACGGTCAATATTTTCCTTTTTAACTTCAGCTTGAGGCTGTCTATTTTAGGTTTCCAGGATTCTTCTGCTTGAGTCTTTTCCAATTGAGGATTTCAGTGAGTCACGGTAAGTACTGAGGTTAAGGTGAGGGATTTGGGCTGGGTAAGAGTGTCTCCACCCCCGTGAGGCCCTCTAGAGGACACACACGGCGCTGGCTGGTTAGGGGAAGGGAAAAAGAGCTGGCTAACGTCTTACAAAGCTCTGCGTTAGCCAGTCTGGTGCACTGTCCTGTGATGCGCCTCCAGAGTCCCCAGAAAGGCAAAAACACTCCCTCCTTGTTTGAGTTTTGAAGCATTTCCCACATTTCCCATAATAAATGACAAAAGTGCATTACCTTTGCATGTGTTCAAAAAATTGGACTTCACGAATCCTGTAATTTCTGCATCCTACTTGGATGTCTTACGATGAATTTTCCTATCTTCCTGTCCTATTAATCCAGGCCTACTTGGTCCTGCTTCACTCTGCCTTGTTGCAACGTTTCGGAGAACTATTTGTCCTTCATCAGGCTTTGCAGAGTGGCATCTTTAAGTGTCCTTTTTCTTTAGGTTTCACTTGAATGAGGTTCGAACACGGTCAATATTTTCCTTTTTAACTTCAGCTTGAGGCTGTCTATTTTAGGTTTCCAGGATTCTTCTGCTTGAGTCTTTTCCAATTGAGGATTTCAGTGAGTCACGGTAAGTACTGAGGTTAAGGTGAGGGATTTGGGCTGGGTAAGAGTGTCTCCACCCCCGTGAGGCCCTCTAGAGGACACACACGGCGCTGGCTGGTTAGGGGAAGGGAAAAAGAGCTGGCTAACGTCTTACAAAGCTCTGCGTTAGCCAGTCTGGTGCACTGTCCTGTGATGCGCCTCCAGAGTCCCCAGAAAGGCAAAAACACTCCCTCCTTGTTTGAGTTTTGAAGCATTTCCCACATTTCCCATAATAAATGACAAAAGTGCATTACCTTTGCATGTGTTCAAAAAATTGGACTTCACGAATCCTGTAATTTCTGCATCCTACTTGGATGTCTTACGATGAATTTTCCTATCTTCCTGTCCTATTAATCCAGGCCTACTTGGTCCTGCTTCACTCTGCCTTGTTGCAACGTTTCGGAGAACTATTTGTCCTTCATCAGGCTTTGCAGAGTGGCATCTTTAAGTGTCCTTTTTCTTTAGGTTTCACTTGAATGAGGTTCGAACACGGTCAATATTTTCCTTTTTAACTTCAGCTTGAGGCTGTCTATTTTAGGTTTCCAGGATTCTTCTGCTTGAGTCTTTTCCAATTGAGGATTTCAGTGAGTCACGGTAAGTACTGAGGTTAAGGTGAGGGATTTGGGCTGGGTAAGAGTGTCTCCACCCCCGTGAGGCCCTCTAGAGGACACACACGGCGCTGGCTGGTTAGGGGAAGGGAAAAAGAGCTGGCTAACGTCTTACAAAGCTCTGCGTTAGCCAGTCTGGTGCACTGTCCTGTGATGCGCCTCCAGAGTCCCCAGAAAGGCAAAAACACTCCCTCCTTGTTTGAGTTTTGAAGCATTTCCCACATTTCCCATAATAAATGACAAAAGTGCATTACCTTTGCATGTGTTCAAAAAATTGGACTTCACGAATCCTGTAATTTCTGCATCCTACTTGGATGTCTTACGATGAATTTTCCTATCTTCCTGTCCTATTAATCCAGGCCTACTTGGTCCTGCTTCACTCTGCCTTGTTGCAACGTTTCGGAGAACTATTTGTCCTTCATCAGGCTTTGCAGAGTGGCATCTTTAAGTGTCCTTTTTCTTTAGGTTTCACTTGAATGAGGTTCGAACACGGTCAATATTTTCCTTTTTAACTTCAGCTTGAGGCTGTCTATTTTAGGTTTCCAGGATTCTTCTGCTTGAGTCTTTTCCAATTGAGGATTTCAGTGAGTCACGGTAAGTACTGAGGTTAAGGTGAGGGATTTGGGCTGGGTAAGAGTGTCTCCACCCCCGTGAGGCCCTCTAGAGGACACACACGGCGCTGGCTGGTTAGGGGAAGGGAAAAAGCTGGCTAACGTCTTACAAAGCTCTGCGTTAGCCAGTCTGGTGCACTGTCCTGTGATGCGCCTCCAGAGTCCCCAGAAAGGCAAAAACACTCCCTCCTTGTTTGAGTTTTGAAGCATTTCCCACATTTCCCATAATAAATGACAAAAGTGCATTACCTTTGCATGTGTTCAAAAAATTGGACTTCACGAATCCTGTAATTTCTGCATCCTACTTGGATGTCTTACGATGAATTTTCCTATCTTCCTGTCCTATTAATCCAGGCCTACTTGGTCCTGCTTCACTCTGCCTTGTTGCAACGTTTCGGAGAACTATTTGTCCTTCATCAGGCTTTGCAGAGTGGCATCTTTAAGTGTCCTTTTTCTTTAGGTTTCACTTGAATGAGGTTCGAACACGGTCAATATTTTCCTTTTTAACTTCAGCTTGAGGCTGTCTATTTTAGGTTTCCAGGATTCTTCTGCTTGAGTCTTTTCCAATTGAGGATTTCAGTGAGTCACGGTAAGTACTGAGGTTAAGGTGAGGGATTTGGGCTGGGTAAGAGTGTCTCCACCCCCGTGAGGCCCTCTAGAGGACACACACGGCGCTGGCTGGTTAGGGGAAGGGAAAAAGAGCTGGCTAACGTCTTACAAAGCTCTGCGTTAGCCAGTCTGGTGCACTGTCCTGTGATGCGCCTCCAGAGTCCCCAGAAAGGCAAAAACACTCCCTCCTTGTTTGAGTTTTGAAGCATTTCCCACATTTCCCATAATAAATGACAAAAGTGCATTACCTTTGCATGTGTTCAAAAAATTGGACTTCACGAATCCTGTAATTTCTGCATCCTACTTGGATGTCTTACGATGAATTTTCCTATCTTCCTGTCCTATTAATCCAGGCCTACTTGGTCCTGCTTCACTCTGCCTTGTTGCAACGTTTCGGAGAACTATTTGTCCTTCATCAGGCTTTGCAGAGTGGCATCTTTAAGTGTCCTTTTTCTTTAGGTTTCACTTGAATGAGGTTCGAACACGGTCAATATTTTCCTTTTTAACTTCAGCTTGAGGCTGTCTATTTTAGGTTTCCAGGATTCTTCTGCTTGAGTCTTTTCCAATTGAGGATTTCAGTGAGTCACGGTAAGTACTGAGGTTAAGGTGAGGGATTTGGGCTGGGTAAGAGTGTCTCCACCCCCGTGAGGCCCTCTAGAGGACACACACGGCGCTGGCTGGTTAGGGGAAGGGAAAAAAGCTGGCTAACGTCTTACAAAGCTCTGCGTTAGCCAGTCTGGTGCACTGTCCTGTGATGCGCCTCCAGAGTCCCCAGAAAGGCAAAAACACTCCCTCCTTGTTTGAGTTTTGAAGCATTTCCCACATTTCCCATAATAAATGACAAAAGTGCATTACCTTTGCATGTTTCAAAAAATTGGACTTCACGAATCCTGTAATTTCTGCATCCTACTTGGATGTCTTACGATGAATTTTCCTATCTTCCTGTCCTATTAATCCAGGCCTACTTGGTCCTGCTTCACTCTGCCTTGTTGCAACGTTTCGGAGAACTATTTGTCCTTCATCAGGCTTTGCAGAGTGGCATCTTTAAGTGTCCTTTTTCTTTAGGTTTCACTTGAATGAGGTTCGAACACGGTCAATATTTTCCTTTTTAACTTCAGCTTGAGGCTGTCTATTTTAGGTTTCCAGGATTCTTCTGCTTGAGTCTTTTCCAATTGAGGATTTCAGTGAGTCACGGTAAGTACTGAGGTTAAGGTGAGGGATTTGGGCTGGGTAAGAGTGTCTCCACCCCCGTGAGGCCCTCTAGAGGACACACACGGCGGGCTGGTTAGGGGAAGGGAAAAAGAGCTGGCTAACGTCTTACAAAGCTCTGCGTTAGCCAGTCTGGTGCACTGTCCTGTGATGCGCCTCCAGAGTCCCCAGAAAGGCAAAAACACTCCCTCCTTGTTTGAGTTTTGAAGCATTTCCCACATTTCCCATAATAATGACAAAAGTGCATTACCTTTGCATGTGTTCAAAAAATTGGACTTCACGAATCCTGTAATTTCTGCATCCTACTTGGATGTCTTACGATGAATTTTCCTATCTTCCTGTCCTATTAATCCAGGCCTACTTGGTCCTGCTTCACTCTGCCTTGTTGCAACGTTTCGGAGAACTATTTGTCCTTCATCAGGCTTTGCAGAGTGGCATCTTTAAGTGTCCTTTTTCTTTAGGTTTCACTTGAATGAGGTTCGAACACGGTCAATATTTTCCTTTTTAACTTCAGCTTGAGGCTGTCTATTTTAGGTTTCCAGGATTCTTCTGCTTGAGTCTTTTCCAATTGAGGATTTCAGTGAGTCACGGTAAGTACTGAGGTTAAGGTGAGGGATTTGGGCTGGGTAAGAGTGTCTCCACCCCCGTGAGGCCCTCTAGAGGACACACACGGCGCTGGCTGGTTAGGGGAAGGGAAAAAGAGCTGGCTAACGTCTTACAAAGCTCTGCGTTAGCCAGTCTGGTGCACTGTCCTGTGATGCGCCTCCAGAGTCCCCAGAAAGGCAAAAACACTCCCTCCTTGTTTGAGTTTTGAAGCATTTCCCACATTTCCCATAATAAATGACAAAAGTGCATTACCTTTGCATGTGTTCAAAAAATTGGACTTCACGAATCCTGTAATTTCTGCATCCTACTTGGATGTCTTACGATGAATTTTCCTATCTTCCTGTCCTATTAATCCAGGCCTACTTGGTCCTGCTTCACTCTGCCTTGTTGCAACGTTTCGGAGAACTATTTGTCCTTCATCAGGCTTTGCAGAGTGGCATCTTTAAGTGTCCTTTTTCTTTAGGTTTCACTTGAATGAGGTTCGAACACGGTCAATATTTTCCTTTTTAACTTCAGCTTGAGGCTGTCTATTTTAGGTTTCCAGGATTCTTCTGCTTGAGTCTTTTCCAATTGAGGATTTCAGTGAGTCACGGTAAGTACTGAGGTTAAGGTGAGGGATTTGGGCTGGGTAAGAGTGTCTCCACCCCCGTGAGGCCCTCTAGAGGACACACACGGCGCTGGCTGGTTAGGGGAAGGGAAAAAGAGCTGGCTAACGTCTTACAAAGCTCTGCGTTAGCCAGTCTGGTGCACTGTCCTGTGATGCGCCTCCAGAGTCCCCAGAAAGGCAAAAACACTCCCTCCTTGTTTGAGTTTTGAAGCATTTCCCACATTTCCCATAATAAATGACAAAAGTGCATTACCTTTGCATGTGTTCAAAAAATTGGACTTCACGAATCCTGTAATTTCTGCATCCTACTTGGATGTCTTACGATGAATTTTCCTATCTTCCTGTCCTATTAATCCAGGCCTACTTGGTCCTGCTTCACTCTGCCTTGTTGCAACGTTTCGGAGAACTATTTGTCCTTCATCAGGCTTTGCAGAGTGGCATCTTTAAGTGTCCTTTTTCTTTAGGTTTCACTTGAATGAGGTTCGAACACGGTCAATATTTTCCTTTTTAACTTCAGCTTGAGGCTGTCTATTTTAGGTTTCCAGGATTCTTCTGCTTGAGTCTTTTCCAATTGAGGATTTCAGTGAGTCACGGTAAGTACTGAGGTTAAGGTGAGGGATTTGGGCTGGGTAAGAGTGTCTCCACCCCCGTGAGGCCCTCTAGAGGACACACACGGCGCTGGCTGGTTAGGGGAAGGGAAAAAGAGCTGGCTAACGTCTTACAAAGCTCTGCGTTAGCCAGTCTGGTGCACTGTCCTGTGATGCGCCTCCAGAGTCCCCAGAAAGGCAAAAACACTCCCTCCTTGTTTGAGTTTTGAAGCATTTCCCACATTTCCCATAAAATGACAAAAGTGCATTACCTTTGCATGTGTTCAAAAAATTGGACTTCACGAATCCTGTAATTTCTGCATCCTACTTGGATGTCTTACGATGAATTTTCCTATCTTCCTGTCCTATTAATCCAGGCCTACTTGGTCCA
>NW_024043817.1:0-29327 GCF_014851395.1 Micropterus salmoides
ACTTGTAAGTCTGTAATGACTTGTGTGGGGTGAAACGGTGACACTGTTCTTACAAGGATACTGTTGGTAGTGATCTTCAGCCTTTTGAGCAGAGGAATCTATCCACTGATATTGTAGATAAAGAGGGAAAATGAGAATGCAAATATCCCTAGAGGATCAACGGAAACACCTCAGATAATGCAGTACTTCAACACCAAAACTACATCCTCCCCAGTTGAAAAGTACTTGGATGATATATTGGGTTGTGAATGGTGTGCTATATAAAGGTAACATGACAAGGGAAATACGAGTACTGATCAAGTTTTATTAGTGGTTGGACTTTGTTGAAGAGACTGCACAAAATGACATTCTGAGAATTATGAAGAAACAGAGATGCAGCTTAAAAATGAGGGCAGAAAGCTGGACAAAAAACCCATTACTATGTTCATATCTAAATGTGTCTGTATTAAAACAACAAAGATGATGACATTTTAAACCGTAAGACGGCGTCTTCAGTTCTGGCATGCATTTATGACCCCTTAGTAGCTAATGGTCAATTTTTTACATAGAGCAGAAATTTACTTTTCAGCTGTATCGCTGCCTCTTGAGCTTGCAGTGTAAATGTGATTTTTAGTTTTTTAGATTGTCTGTGGTGCACAACCATCTGGTCCATCAATGACAAAAATACCACTGCTTACTTCATAAAAGCACAACTTTATTCACTGATTTTGCTGAAACTGGATCATATTTGATGGAAAATATTTCCTGGTTTCAGGCCTGGCGCCAGGATGAAGTGACTGAGGGGGCAGTTAAAAATGATGAGGGGGAAAATCTTTGTGTCAGACATGCTCACAAGTCTTTGAGCTAGAGTCCAAGGCCCAAGCCCTGAACCCTCAGACTTTACTGACGTCACTGGCTCAAAATGCTGTGAACGGGACAGCACTTTATCACGTTACCTTGACGACGCTGAAACACATTGCGCACCTTTTATGTTTTTGCCTTGTTTTTAAGTCCTGCAGGCGATTGCCCTACAGAGTGGAGGAGAGGTAGCCTAAATGTCAATATATATTTGTCAATAATCATTACACTATAGTTGGTCAAATGGCATCGTTATCATTTCCCATTCCCTTTTAAAGCCAGGTGCGCATGTACTTTGGCGCATTGCTATTATGGTGCTTTCAGACCAAAAGTGAAGCAATCGTTTGGGGCGGTGCGTTTACATACAAAGTCAAATATAAGGCCAACGCCTACAAGGGAATTTCTACTTCACTACTAAAAAAACACCCAGGTTTTTCTTTTGGCTCTAGAGAATAAGATTACAAGAAAGGACATTAATGTTTTAAATGATAAAGACTTTTGAATAGTCTGCTTATTTGACTTGTGGTGCAGTAGTAGACTATATGGGTGTTTGTGTTCTTGTACTGAAATATTGCAATAAACTCTTTTGCCACCCCCGAGAAATTTCGGTGTCTTATTTTATATTTTTCTTCTAGTTAAAGACGCTGAAAGGTGTGATTTCTGATCCATCATCATGGAAGAACTTTAAAAGATAAAAGTCCGGCAATGCTCTGTGAAATACATTTGAACATAGCCGTTTACATGAAGCTTTTCTTTTGGAGACTGAAATGAAAGCCAGCTGAGTTTAATTATTTCAGTCAGTGAAATCCATCCATCCGTCAGTGAAATGAAGCATTTAAATGTTAAGACAACCTTTAGGATAACTGTAAAGTGTAATCTATTCAACATCTTTGTGATAGAATGTATTTGTGTGATGCTTGTAAGATGGTTTTAGCTGTTGATTCTACTTTTGAGATGGAGAGATGGTTTCATATAGTATTTAATCTATTTCAATGATTTTTTTAAACAATGACATGTACACACTGTACATGAGGAAGACAATGACAATATTAGAGACACCTCCAAATGTAATGCAGCACCCAAAGGAAAACCCTGTGTTGATTAAATGTTAACAAGCAATATCCAAGGTGTTATTTAGAAAAATAAATAACTGAACATGCTTGCAGTATTCAAAATGTTTGTCTGAAAGATAAATTCCAGTTATACTTAAGAAAAGATTTCAAAAAGTATTTGCACAGACTGTGTGCCTGTAACTTGTAACATAATGTCATACATTTACATCATTAAATGTTGGTCATTGTTTGATTTTTATCTGTAACTTAAACAGAATAGGCATTTCCTTTAGTAACAGGCAGTTTTCATTCCCAAACCTGTGACTTTAGTTGAGTGCCAATCAGTAGTCACCAGGTGCACTCAATTGACTTCAAACCGCCACCCGCTCCGTTTCAAGAGGCTATATCTTTGTCTGGGTGCTCAGCAACTGCAGGAGGGCCTTCACATTGATTCATGGCTGGCGTCAGGGTAGAGCTGCTGCTGGTCCTGACTGCGACTCTGCTGGTTTCAGTAGAGGGATGGGCGCGGATCAAGAAAATTCAACGTCCCTCGCCAGGTAAACAACCACCAATGACACAGCACCGATAATAAGCGTGTGGTCACTGAAAGCAGGTTCTTGCAAATGTCGTCTTTTGCATACGTCTACAACTGGACCACTGTCATTTATGAGGGATGGTAACACGCAGACATCGCTTTGTAGCTGTCATTTACAAAGTCATGGACTTTATGATTGTAGTAGGTATGTGAACAAAATTTGCAGTGTGGTCAAATGCTAAAACAAATTGTACAGCTGGAAAGGGCTTGAAATACTTGAAAATGATAACAAGACCAGGTTTATTGCTTCAATAATTGCACAACACTGGTCATTTAAAAGCCAAAAGTAGTCCCTTACACTTGTCTTGTTTTCCCCTGAAGTTAAAGCAAAAGGTGTGACCCTACGGCATGGCTATAGCACACTCTGCTGGCTGCTTCTTATGTTCTTAGTCAATTGAAGCAGATTTTGCGGGCAATAAAACTCCCAAGGTTGTTGTTCAAATTCATTGAAATTTTGTTCACTTGTAGTTTAGCAATTAAACTAAATATCTATTACAGTTGTTTACAAATGTTTATACTTCAGCAAAAAATGAGATTATTTTGTGACTTTGGCGCACTCACAATGCCAGTATTTCAATGGGAAACGAGGAGGTATCTATTATTCTGGCGGTGTAATGAATCAGAACCTGGAAGTTCTGCAAAAAGAGTAACTTTCTCAACACCGCAAGACGCCTGAGGGAAAAACCAGAGTTAACGTCTATCGGAACAAAGATGGCAGCCGCGATAGTGGAGATTGTCGTGTACCTAGTTTTAGCCTATGTATTTCCATCATATCAAGCATGGATGACCTGAGATGTCTGTGTTTCAGTCCACTCTAGCAACTGCTTAGTCATAAAGACTGGAAGAAACCATTTGGCTGGGCTGTCTACATCGATTTGACAGGAAATGGCTGAATTCTCTTTGACTGCAATCTGTGACATTGGTAACAATTGCCCCTCTCCACTCCAGATGACCGCAGGGAGGACGACAGCGGTGAAGATGCAGTTCTTGAGGATTCATTGCTTCAAGTTGAAGGTGCCACCGCCAGTGGAAACTTCTACAATTTTGCTAACCATGGAGACCAGATTGACACAGTAGATTCTAGTCCAAGAACATGGCGCAGAGGTACTGATAGTAGTTTCCAGATGGAATTTGACAATACCCCTTCAAGGAGCCAGACCAGCGGTACCAGTCGGCGTCGGACTGGGCTAGATGTGGTTTGCAGTGACGTTGGCTTTCAAATTACTGTGCTGAAAGGTTCATTAAGTGAAGTTAAAGTTGTGGGTATGTACTTGACTTTGCTGCCTATTTAAATGTCTTTATTTTGCTGAATGCATGTTGTAAACTGACTAGGCTTTCACTTCGTTCATCAGGCTCAAAGGACCTGCTGTCTGTTATGGATGCTCCAGAGTCTTGTGGTTATGAAGTGAACCCTTTGACTAACACCTTGGCTGTACCCTTTACCGGGCCATGTGAAACGGGTAGGCTTTGTTAAATGTACTTTGAAGTAATTGTCTTGGCTCTGTAGTCTATTATATTGGTGTAGTTTTGCATGTCTTGAATTGAGTTCTTACTTCAAAAAGCTCTTTGTATTACAGAGTAACCGCTACAGCCTGCAGTTGTTGTACGTCAATGCGTTTGATCAGACACAAGTTGCTACCGCATCTTGTGAGAGAAGCCTGAAGGTTGACCCAGGCGTATTTCCTGGCTCCAGTGGCCAATCCTATCCCACATTTAAGCGCATTGAGCCAATCCGAGCGCAGCCACAACGGCCTGCATGTCCACAAAAGCCTGGCTTGCCCCTAGGGCCCGGCTTGCCGCAAGGGCCTTCATTGCCCCAAGGGCCCCAACAACCTGGGTCACCCCAAGGGCCTGGGTCGCCCCAAGAACCTTCATTGCCCCTAGGGCCTGGGTCACCTCAAGGGCCCGGATCGCCGCAAGGGCCTTCATCCCCGCAACAGCCTGGCTCGCCCCTAGGGCCCGGCTTGCCGCAAGGGCCTGGCTCGCCCCAAGAACCTTCATCCCCGCAACAGCCTGGCTCGCCCCTAGGGCCCGGCTTGCCGCAAGGGCCTTCATCCCCGCAACAGCCTGGCTCGCCCCTAGGGCCCGGCTTGCCGCAAGGGCCTGGCTCGCCCCAAGAACCTTCATCCCCGCAACAGCCTGGCTCGCCCCTAGGGCCTGGCTCGCCGCAAGGGCCTTCATCCCCGCAACAGCCTGGCTCGCCCTAGGGCCCGGCTCGTCCCAAGGACCTTCATCCCCGCAACAGCCTGGCTCGCCCCTAGGGCCCGCTCGTCCAAGGACCTTCATCCCGCAACAGCCTGGGTCGTCGCAAGGGCCTGGCTCACCGCAAGGACCTTCATCTCCGCAACAGCCTGGGTCGTCGCAAGGGCCTGGCTCACCCCAAGAACCTTCATTGCCACAACAGCCTGGCTCGCCCCTAGGGCCCGGCTCACCACAAGGGCCGTCTTCCCCGCAACAGCCTGGATTGCCCCTAGGGCCTGGGTCGTCCCAAGAACCTTCATCCCCGCAACAGCCTGGATTGCCCCTAGGGCCTGGGTCGTCCCAAGAACCTTCATCCCCCCAACAGCCTGGGTCACCGCAAGGGCCCGGGTCGTCCCAAGAACCTTCATCCCCCCAACAGCCTGGGTCACCGCAAGGGCCCAGCTCGCCGCAAGGGCCTTCATCCCCCCAACAGCCTGGCTCACCCCTAGGGCCCGGCTCACCCCAAGGGCCCCAACAGCCTGGCTGGCCCCTAGGGCCCGGCTTGCCACAAGGGCCTTCATACCCGCAACAGCCTGGCTCGCCCCAAGAACCTTCATTGCCCCTAGGGCCTGGGTCACAACAAGGGCCCCAACAGCCTGGCTCACCCCTAGGGCCCGGCTCACCACAAGGGCCTTCATCCCCGCAACAGCCTGGCTCGGCCCAAGAACCTTCATTGCCACTAGGGCCTGGGTCACCGCAAGGGCCTTCATCCCCGCAACAGCCTGGCTCGCCCCTAGGGCCTGGGTCGTCCCAAGAACCTTCATCCCCAACAGCCTGGCTCGCCCCTAGGGCCCGGCTCACCGCAAGGGCCGTCTTCCCCGCAACAGCCTGGATTGCCCCTAGGGCCTGGGTCGTCCCAAGAACCTTCATCCCCGCAACAGCCTGGATTGCCCCTAGGGCCTGGGTCGTCCCAAGAACCTTCATCCCCCCAACAGCCTGGGTCACCGCAAGGGCCCGGCTCACCACAAGGGCCTTCATCCCCCCAACAGCCTGGCTCACCCCAAGGGCCCCAACAGCCTGGCTGGCCCCTAGGGCCCGGCTTGCCACAAGGGCCTTCATACCCGCAACAGCCTGGCTCGCCCCAAGAACCTTCATTGCCCCTAGGGCCCGGCTCGCCCCAAGGGCCTTCATCCCCACAACAGCCTGGCTGGCCCCTAGGGCCTGGGTCACCGCAAGGGCCTTCATCCCCACAACAGCCTGGCTGGCCCCTAGGGCCTGGGTCACCGCAAGGGCCGTCATCCCCACAACAGCCTGGCTGGCCCCTAGGGCCTGGGTCACCGCAAGGGCCGTCATCCCCACAACAGCCTGGCTGGCCCCTAGGGCCTGGGTCGTCCCAAGGGCCTTCATCCCCAGAAGAACCTTCTTTGCCCCTAGGGCCTGGGTCCCCAAGGGCCTTCATCCCCGAACAGCCTGGCTCGCCCCTAGGGCCTGGGTCACCCAAGGGCCGTCTTCCCCGCAACAGCCTGGATTGCCCTAGGGCCTGGGTCGTCCCAAGGGCCTTCATCCCCAGAAGAACCTTCTTTGCCCCTAGGGCCTGGGTCGCCCCAAGGGCCTTCATCCCCGCAACAGCCTGGCTCGCCCCTAGGGCCTGGGTCGCCCCAAGGGCCTTCATCCCCGCAACAGCCTGGCTCGCCCCTAGGGCCTGGATCGCCCCAAGGGCCCCAACAGCCTGGCTCACCCCTAGGGCCTTCATCCCCACAAGAACCTTCTTTGCCCCTAGGGCCTGGGTCGTCCCAAGGGCCTTCATCCCCACAAGAACCTTCTTTGCCCCTAGGGCCTGGGTCGTCCCAAGGGCCTTCATCCCCACAAGAACCTTCTTTGCCCCTAGGGCCTGGGTCGCCCAAGGGCCTTCATCCCCACAAGAACCTTCTTTGCCCCTAGGGCCTGGGTCGTCCCAAGGGCCTTCATCCCCACAAGAACCTTCTTTGCCCCTAGGGCCTGGGTCGCCCCAAGGGCCTTCATCCCCACAAGAACCTTCTTTGCCCCTAGGGCCTGGGTCGCCCCAAGGGCCTTCATCCCCACAAACCTTCTTTGCCCCTAGGGCCTGGTCGCCCCAGGGCCTTCATCCCCACAAGAACCTTCTTTGCCCCTAGGGCCTGGGTCGCCCCAAGGGCCTTCATCCCCACAAGAACCTTCTTTGCCCCTAGGGCCTGGGTCGCCCCAAGGGCCTTCATCCCCGAACAGCCTGGCTCCCCTAGGGCCTGGGTCGCCCCAAGGGCCTTCTCCCCGCAACAGCCTGGCTCACCCCTAGGCCTGGGTCGCCCCAAGGGCCTCTCCCCGCAACAGCCTTTGCCCTAGGCCTGGGTCGCCCCAAGGGCCTCTCCCCGCAACAGCCTTTGCTATGGCCTGGGTCGCCCCAAGGGCCTTCATCCCCACAACTGCCTGGCTCGCCCCAAGAACCTTCTTCCCCGCAACAGCCTGGCTCACCCCTAGGGCCTGGGTCGCCCCAAGGGCCTTCATCCCCACAAGAACCTTCTTCCCCGCAACAGCCTGGCTCACCCTATGGCCTGGGTCGCCCCAAGGGCCTTCATCCCCACAAGAACCTTCTTTGCCCCTATGGCCTGGGTCGCCCCAAGGGCCTTCATCCCCACAACTGCCTGGATTGCCCCAAGAACCTTCATCCCCGCAAATTCATCCAACCCGAGCGCGGCCGCAACGGCCTGCATGTCCGCGACGGCCTGGAGCGCTCCTAGGGCCCGGCTCACCCCAAGGGCCCCCATCCCCGCAACAGCCTTCATCCCCGCAAGGGCCGCAACTACAAACATTGCCAATGACACATGGTCAGTACAAAGTATGTTCAGCAAATGTGCTGAATAGAAATGTTGTACAGTAACACTTTACTGGATTTTGGTTTTTTGATGTCAGAATTTGTTTATTTTTTTGGTCTTTGTCCTATTAGGTTGTGGCATCCCCACAGGAGAGCAGGTGACTTGTGGCCAGTCAGGAATATCATCCTCAGACTGTGAGATGATGGGATGCTGTGTGGATTCTTCTACATCTACCTGCTACTACCCAATGGATGGTGAGGCTTCTGATTAGGGAGAAGTGGTTTAAAAAAATGTTCAAATAGGAAATGTCTGTCTTTCAAGTGACTTTTGCCCCCCCCTCTCTTTAGAGTGCACTGTTGATCAACACTTTGTGTTCGCCATTCGTGCCAACTCTGCATCAATCCCTGTGGACCCCACCAAGCTTGTTGTTTCTGGGAGTACAAACTGTAAACCAGTCATTGTCAACGACAAAGTTGCCATCTTTAAGTTCAAAAATTCAGAATGTGGAGTTCATGCTTATGTAAGTCATGCCCTTTGTGTTTACATTTTTCCCAGTGCACTTTCCACTTTGTTACTTTTTTAGCAAGTTGGAAGATGCTTCACAACTTGACCTCCGTAAAACTTAATTTAAAAGCTTAGTCCTAGTTAAGCTATATTCACACTGCAGGCCTTCATGCTCAATTGAGATTGACTGAACAATTAGCAAGATCCTTGAAGGGGAGATGATTTTATTTTCTGCAATGGGGTTACTACCTATACTGTGAACAGAAGGGATTACATTTAACTTTCAGTTAAGTTGCTAGAGACTTCATGTTCTCTGACAGGCAGAAAAAGGCCTGTCCCTGAGACTCTTGTCCCAATACAGGCAGCACGTTTAATGCTGCAGCCCTCCGTTTGCCTCGACTTCCTCGCCCTGACCTGCCATTGTAGCGCACGGTTATGTCACAGGTTGATAGTGTTGCATCTAGATTTCAGATTTTAACTGTGCTGTAAGGTGCACAGAATATTATGTGTTTCTCAATGTGGTGGTCATTAAAAGAGCAGATTGCTAAATCACAAGTAAAGGGATTTTATAAATGCACTCACTCTAAACATACTGGGAGTCTTGGAGGGTGTGCTTCAGGCCTTACATTATGCATGCTGTGTAATCTGCTGGGAAACCTGAAGCAAACAGCTGACAAGTTGACTTTTCTTGACAGGAAGTTGGTGAGACGATGATCTACCTGGCTGAAGTGCAGACTGTCATCCAATCTCTGACCCTCCAGTATGGCGTAATTGCAACACGTGATCCACTCAGGTTAGTGTTACACAATACACTTTGACTCTGTGGGCACAATTCTACCACTCTGTTGTGTTTTTGTGTAGTGCTAAGCTTAAATGTTAACCCACGTATCTGCATAGGTTCATGGTTGAGTGTCGCTATAGCAAAGCAGGCGTTGCTCCGCAGTCACTAACCAGCGTTGGCTACATGGTGAAGACCCCGAGTTCCACCTTGCCGTCAGCGGTCCTCTCTAATGGCTTATATGCTGTTGACTTGAGAATTGCTAAAGGTTGGGTATTTATGCCTTATTTTCTATACCAATTGCAACAAGTACAATCTTGATTCTGCTGGAGTAGGATTGCATACGAGTAGCTCTGAAATATGGACTTGTCAAATTCATTGACTGTTTGCTCTTTGTCTGTCTAACCCCAACAGATCAGACGTATTCAAGCTACTTGCCCACAAATAATCAGCCCTTGCGACTGCTCCTTGGCAGTCCAGTCTATCTTGAACTGCGCCTGATATCACCAAAACCAGATGCGGTAATCCTTGTCAACTACTGTGTAGCTTACCCTCGCTCTGCAAGGAATGCACTGGTGCTTATTTATGAAGGGTAAGCATGACCGAACTCCATGTGTACTAAAACACACCCTCCTCGCCCTCTTTCTGCCTAACCATGAGTCATATTTGTCTCCAGGTGTCCCAACCTTTATGCTCCAAATGTGTCCCTCCTTAAAATCATTGACTGCAAAAATCGTCATCAGAGGCGGTTTGTGGTTGAAGCCTTCCAGTTTATGGTTCAAAAGACAAACAAATACCTTGATGAAGAAGTGAGTAATCAGGAAGCCGTTATGGGTCTAAATGGTCAAAGCTATGCTGTGTACAACTGCCCTGACACAGTAATGTGGTGACTTGTTCATTAAGTTGTCGTTTTTTACAAATAGAACCGTAACCTGTTGACTAAATGTATTCTATCCCGCTATTATGATTGCAAAGTGGAAATGAAATTTACCAAATATGTCAATGTAATATTTGTCTAGCTTTCAAGTGTTAAGTGTCTGCTCCAAACTGAATTGCCTCCACTTGAGATTTTGTACTTTAGAGGCAACAGTGCTGTCATTCTGTGGAAAATGCATATGGGATGTATAAACTGTTTCTGCCATGGTGAATGGTGTTTTGTTTTTCCCCCTGTAGATCTATTTCATGTGCTCTACAGAAGTGTGTTTACCAGCAGATAGGCCATGTGAACAACGGTGCTTTGATGGAAAGGTGAGTCTGTAAACTATGCCAATGTGCTATCAGCTCAGTGTATTTAAAAGTCTAATCAATTTCTTTTCTTCCAGGCACCATAAGGATGCTGCAGAAGACTTGGGGGGGAATAAATCGCATTTTATAACACAGTATACCAGGTCTTGTGGTTTTTGTTGATGTAGACTTGTAAGTCTGTAAATGACTTGTGTGGGGTGAAACGGTGACACTGTTCTTACAAGGATACTGTTGGTAGTGATCTTCAGCCTTTTGAGCAGAGGAATCTATCCACTGTATATTGTAGATAAAGAGGGAAAATGAGAATGCAAATATCCCTAGAGGATCAACGGAAACACCTCAGAATAATGCAGTACTTCAACACCAAAACTACATCCTCCCCAGTTGAAAAGTACTTGGATGATATATTGGGTTGTGAATGGTGTGCTATATAAAGGTAACATGACAAGGGAAAATACGAGTACTGATCAAGTTTTATTAGTGGTTGGACTTTGTTGAAGAGACTGCACAAAATGACATTCTGAGAATTATGAAGAAACAGAGATGCAGCTTAAAAATGAGGGCAGAAAGCTGGACAAAAAACCCATTACTATGTTCATATCTAAATGTGTCTGTATTAAAACAACAAAGATGATGACATTTGTAAACCGTAAGACGGTGTCTTCAGTTCTGGCATGCATTTTTGACCCCTTAGTAGCTAATGGTCATAATTTTTTACATAGAGCAGAAATTTACTTTTCAGCTGTATCGCTGCCTCTTGAGCTTGCAGTGTAAATGTGATTTTTAGTTTTTATGTAGATTGTCTGTGGTGCACAACCATCTGGTCCATCAATGACAAAAAATACCACTGCTTACTTCATAAAAGCACAACTTTATTCACTGATTTTGCTGAAACTGGATCATATTTGATGGAAAATATTTCCTGGTTTCAGGCCTGGCGCCAGGATGAAGTGACTGAGGGGGCAGTTAAAAATGATGAGGGGGAAAATCTTTGTGTCAGACATGCTCACAAGTCTTTGAGCTAGAGTCCAAGGCCCAAGCCCTGAACCCTCAGACTTTACTGACGTCACTGGCTCAAAATGCTGTGAACGGGACAGCACTTTATCACGTTACCTTGACGACGCTGAAACACATTGCGCACCTTTTATGTTTTTGCCTTGTTTTTAAGTCCTGCAGGCGATTGCCCTACAGAGTGGAGGAGAGGTAGCCTAAATGTCAATATATTTGTCAATAATCATTAATACACTATAGTTGGTCAAATGGCATCGTTATCATTTCCCATTCCCTTTTAAAGCCAGGTGCGCATGTACTTTGGCGCATTGCTATTATGGTGCTTTCAGACCAAAAGTGAAGCAATCGTTTGGGGCGGTGCGTTTACAAAGTCAATGCTCGGGCGGCGCGAAGGGGGTGGTGCTATGTGTATGTAAGCTTATTCCAGCTAGCGTTGGACTTTACTGTGACCAAGTTAGCAATGCAAAGTCCTGATCGATTCGAACTCCATTCAGAAAACAAACATTTTACGAGTTGTTGTCTTGCTGACAGACCTGACAAAGCATGAATTCCTATGTTTAACAAATCTGCATCATATAGATTTTTCTGCATCAGTTTGATCTGTTTATTGCTATGTAATTGCAGCAAAATGTTTACTTTGGGTTCATTCAGCTGTTGTAATGGCGAGTTGTGTTTATTCCCGTTATCGCCTTGTGTGTGAACACTCAGCAGTTGCCCAGCGATAAAACCCACGTGAGGAGAGCATTGCTTGGATTAAATTTGCGTTTGGTCTGAATTCCGCATCACAATAGCATATTGAATGCCGCATCAAGAAAAACACCAATTGACTGATTGAATTGCAGACTCAAAGCAGAGAAGGGATATGGAGAGAAGCGTGGATGTGCTATAAAAACCTTCTCTAATCATGAAGCAAGAGTCAGAACTCCAGTCTGGAGACCCTGTCTTCTCTAATGTCTGGATCCTCACTGTGCTGCATTAATATAAAATGATGAACCAGTTAAGGTTCTTTATTTTGTGTTTTATTGATTTGAGTGTTTTTAAACAATTTACTTTCATAATTAGAGAGGCTGCTGTCAGTCATTTTAAACGTTATGTGCGCAATAAAGTTGTCAACAAATGTCGCGGGGTAGCCTATTTGAGCAGCAGAACTGAAAAACACAGAGGTAGCTGAATTCAACTTTGATCTTCTGAAATTATTTAGACGCTCTGAAGGAGCTCAGGGTGGATCAGGAGGACGGTTGCTTTACTCCAAACAGTTTCACTGTATGAATCTGACCTGTGTGTGAGACCTTTTGGATGTGTAGAAGAACACAGAACATCAATTAACATCCTTACCAATGCTGCCAGCGTGTCAGGAGATTTCTTAGGCGCTATAATAATAATAATAATAATAATAATAATGTAGAATAAGGTGTCCTCAGGCTACTGTTCTGCTTGTTTTTACAGACTCCATCAGGCATGCAGACCAGTAGTTAAACATACAACAGTTTAAAAGTCCAAACAAAAGTATTTATTGGAGAGAAACGATTCCAATCAATTCAAATCAATCAAAAATTCAAAGTAGATTTTTACCCAATGGAAAAAAATGCTGTTAAACAATAGCCTACATGGTGGTGTAAAACTATTCTTCACAGATAAAAAAAACAAACGAGGGAGCCACACACTCTTTTCAAGAGACCACAAAACACACCTGTAGCCTAGCAGGGAAAGACGACTTTGCACTAAGCCTGTTTCATAGGCTACATGTTTATAGCCATACCACTCTTCATGTTAGGCCTATTGGCGCATGTTTTATACCTCACAATAATTTCAAGCCATAATTTATTTGCGCATGTTTACTCTGTGCAAGTGGATCTCTGTCACATGATGAGCCATCAGAATGAATCCAAGACACATCACTCACTCCTAACCTCCCCACCATCGGCCTGTCCTTCACTCACTGCGCTGAGCGAGTCTGCATGCCTGTTTAGTGGTAGACTAAAGGTGTTGCCAGTGTCCGAGGGTTTTGGGGTTTCCAGCATGATAAATTGGGTTTGCAGCGCGTAGCCTCAGACATGACCAAACTCAGTGGACCCAAATATTGCTGGACTCGAGTACAGACTAGCTAGAGAGAGTAGATAGGTTACTTCTCTGTTTATTCTCTTTTCAAAGACAAAAAACAATTGTAACTCAATTATTTGCTCAACCCCTCAGCCTGTTTTTATTTTCCATTTAACTCTTTTAACCCTGATTACACACTGCACTGAAACTTTTACTGTCCTGTTTTACCCTGTTTTTTTTTATCCTGTTTATGTTTTCTATTTCACCCTTTTCAAAATTATATTTTAATGTGTTTCTTTTTCAATGTCCCTGTGTTGCTTTTATGTTTAATGTAACTTACTTTGAATTGCCTTGTTGTTGAAATGTGCTATACAAATAAAATAATGTAAACACTTAATGAAAAATGACATGCACTTATATTACCATTGTAAACACTGGTGTCAGTGAGGTTATGTGCCTGTTCAGGAAACTTTCTGTATCCTGTCCATCATATCCTGCTAATTTCAGCAGGTGCACCGACTATTTCTATTTTATTTAGTGTGTTTGGCTCATCAAGAGTTTTCAATGTGTTCTAGATCCATTATTTTAGATTTCTGGGTTTAGAAATGGTAGACTACTTCAGATTTAAATTCCTTTGAACTATTGTAAATTTGTCTCCTTACCAACAAACAAACTAACTTCACCTGCACATCTCCTGATCATCTATGAACGTCCCTAAACGTCATTGTGTAGGGTTCCCAGTGTGTTACGAGGACGTTATTGCAGAATGACATTTGTAATAATAATAATAAGTTATTATGGTGGTGATGGCGCATAGATAAGATGCTTGGCTTTGGTGTGGGAGACCTGGGTTTGATTCCCACTGTGACCCATCCACCATTGTGTCCCTGAGCAAGACGCTTAACCCCTAGTTGCTCCAGAGGCGTGCGACATCTGACATGTATAGCAATTGTAAGTCGTTTTGGATAAAAGCGTCTGCTAAATGTAAATTATTATTATTATGAGGCTACTACAACTATCATCACCAATAGGCTACTAATAATAACATGGTTTGTATTCCTTTTTTTCCAGAATTGCAACAGTTTGGTTTTAACAATATCTGCTGTAGGCTAAAGCCAATGAAGAAACTATTCCTGTTTCTAAATCACCATCATCAATAGTAAATAGTAGTAAAGGATAATAAGAAATTAATACATCTTCGTTTGGGTGTAGTCACAGAATCTGATAGGTCACAGATTTTGGTGTTACACCTGCAACACGTGTTGGTATCTACACAAATGAAAAAGACGGCACTTCAAGTCAGAGTCCATCTCAAAGGTAAAAATCTGAAATCCTCCCACACAGCCACAAAGTCTTCAACAAGCTTGTGTCTCACGTCTGCCAAGTGTTTCCTGGGGAAAACCCAGATTTTTGTAAATTGCCACAGACCGCACCACAAGGAGCCTAAACAGAGCAAAGAAGGTCGGAGTACTTTTCACAACAAACTCAATTGTACACGAGAGACAGATAGAAAAGAGAGGAACAATGCAGAGCTGTTTTGGTTTTGAACTGCTGGTCAAACAAAACCAGGAGTTTAAGTACGTTATTTTGGGCTCTGGGAAGTTGTGGAAGTTTCATTTTCAATGAAATATAATGTTTATTTATTTATTTTTAAAATTGTAAAGGCCCTTTTGTGAAGGCCCAATCAAACTCTTAGTAAAAATGAATGAGTAATAATTTTGCAGTAAATAAAATGACCCACATTATGACCTTTCACATGATGACATCACCCGTGACGAGCCCTCCCATTCAGACACCGTTAGTGATTCAGCAGCACTGACACCTGCGATCCCGCCGGTAAGAGGGGTTTACCTCAATGTGCTTGTTGTGGGTTGTTGGATGTATTTTGCTAGAAAGACGCAAAGAGAGCAGCACAGTAGTTGTGTATTGCTGTGTGTTGCCTGTAGAAGGGCTGGCTAACACCATGTCGACAACTTTCTACACACAGATAAACAAAGGTGCGCTGTTCACTTCGTTCTGCTGTTTGAGGGAGAAATGTTTCACAGGCGTTGTGAGGCATTGTATTTTTTATGTAATTTGACTAAAAACCTTTCACTTGAACTAGGAGTAGCTTAATAAAAAACGTAGTGTGCATACTGATACTTATTCCTCCGACTTATAGCCTACTTATCAGCCCTTTTTTAAATGATCAGAACAGTGTTTGAATAGATTTATTAGTAAACCTACTATATAAACTAAATAATGAATGTTTCCTTCCCAGATTATTTCCCACACTTCCTCTCCCTGCAGCTCTCGGTGTGCAGCAGAATCTGTGAGTATCTCCCTCTTATTTTCTCATAGCAGCCAGCCTTGGCAGCGGCTGCAGTAGGTCAGTCATAGTGAGCCCGTCCCAAATACTGTCAGCAATCTTTACATCTTGTCATGGTCACATATTTGTTTCATCAGCTAATATATCTCCTATGTTTGTTATAATAAATCTAGTCACAGATCACCTCCAGTAGTATTAGCAGCAGCAACAGCAGCATCCCCAGCAACCCCTCAACAGCAACTGTTCCCTGTAACGCCGGGAATGCACTGACTCCGTCTACGGCACGTTACAGCTGCGTCATGGTTTTGATGTGTCCATAGCCCGGCGTCAAAGTCCACTTGAAGCACGTCAGAAGCGTTTCAGCAGCGGAGCGTGCAGCCTGCCCCACCTTACTAACTTGAATTTGTCATTTCTTCTACCTTCTTCACAGCTCTATGTCACCCCGTTTAGTTCGGTCAGCTTCAGGCTGCATTTCCCACAGGGAGCATTTCAGAATCAAAGCATTGTGACCTGCCTGACATTGATGATATGTTTAGATTTTGTTGATTTGGTAACCAGTGTTTGCATTTTGTGCTTCTACTATGATTAAGTAGGTTACGCAGTAAAATGATTTCCTTTTGTGTCCGTTTTAACCGTGTTTATTGTTGTTTTACGATCGTGAGTCTCCACAGGGTGTTTTGTTTTGAAAATTGACCGGATCCTCTATGCCGTTCATGTGTCTGACTTCCTGCCTGGTTCGATTTGCTCTGTGCTGCTTGATGCAGCTAGTGGTGAAAATAGACTTGCTACTTACACTCACTAACCGGATTTTTATTGCTAACTTGACCTCAGAGCCCTAAAGTCAAGAACTGATGCTAAAGGGGAACCCAGCGTGTTAAGAAGTGACCCAATGGGTCTTGGTCAAGTAGGGTTGCCACCTTCAATACAGAAAAGTAAGGGACGCCAGCCGGAGCGGGGGCCACATCCCTCAGGGGCCCGGCGAGGACAGGCCCAATGGTGTACCAGTGGTGGTAACTTAAAACATGTTTTCAGGAAAGTATTAAGATTGATACCAATGGACTTTATGATAAGCTATCTGCTATTGAAATCAGAGTGAACAGATGAATTCAGTCTCTCTCTATCTCAACTCAACAGACTGGTGGCTATATTGTCATAGCTGAACACACAGCTACAATAATAAACATAGGCCAACAACGTGTGACAGCAAGACCACAAAAAAATAGGACGTGAACTGTATTTTATTAACTTATTAAATCAACATGTCCATAACTTATTAACAGAAAAAGCTCACTCCTAATGAGCTCCACAGAGCACCTGCTGAGAAACTGCTAATGAACTTGAGTAATTGTAGGGTGAGCACAGATTTTGGCTAAAACATTTGTCATTGTTTTCAGTAATACCATCCAAACAATGAAACCACACATACATAATCTATCTACAAACATTTCTCAATTCAACACCATTTTTATGATTGATCAGTAAATATATTTATGTAGGCCTACTTATTTTTTCAGTTTTTATTCAGCCTATTATTAATTCTATAGTATTGAATCATGAAATTCTATAGCCTGGTAAAGCATAACACATAGTTGTTTATATTCTTCACATAGGCACTATATTTTAATAATTAAATGTGGATTAAACAGCCTCTCTTATCTCTTACTGAATTAACTTAGACTATGTGTCTGACTGTATACCTCAAACTTAAAAAACTAATCATGCCATAATGTAGGCATGTGCTTCATTGACATTGTAACAATATTTATTAACAAATAGGCAGCATATGAAATCCAGCGTGATCAATCAGAAAATTTGTAGCATACGTTTTATTTAATCACTACCTGGCATGCTGTCACACGTCTGGCAGGTCACCCTGCACCACACAGAACACTGGCCGAGAAATTGTGCAGTGCAGCTATTTGATTTCTCCCACTCTCGTCGTCGGTACTTTTGCAACTGCTTTTCTTTCAGAGGGGTCGGGACTCGAGCTGCCGCTGCCGCTGTTTCAACTGACTCCTCGCCAAGAGACCCGCCCTTAACTGACTCCGATTTGGCCCTGAACCTGACGTTAAGCAAACCAACAATGGCAGCGACTATTGCCCAATCAGAGGTAGAAAAGGACAAGTAGGCTATTCACAGAATGTGGGTGGGATGATTTGCATGGGATGGTGCATTAAAGACAACTTGGAAATAAGGGAGAAACCATGTCCCGTATTCATTCAAAACAGGACACGCTATTTAGTTCTCAAATCTGGGACGATTCCGTAGGGACGGGTGGCAACCCTATGTCAAGCGTCCATATGTGACAAGTCGGGAGTGAGGGGGTGCGAACTACGGGGGACCCAGGGGAGCTTAGCTCCTCTTGAGAAGACATCAGCTCCCCAAAAAGCGTGATTTGTCCCCTATGTTGGGGGTCTCTAAAATATTGACACAAATTGACATTAATCTCCGTAATTCTCTATCATCATGGATCATGCGGAGCGTCAGACTTCATCCAGCCAGAAGGAACGATCACCGACCAGCCGCAGCGTCACTGATCAAAATAATTGTGCGCTGTGTCATTGTGCGCTATCACTAAAACTATCATGTTTATCATGTGTGAGGGTGCGCTGTTCTTTTCCGTGCAATGCGTTTTGCTGTTACTGGTTGTTTTAAAAGTGCTTTCACTTCTGTAATCCGCTGCTGACATTATGTTACTCTCTGATTGTGATGGGAAGGTCCGCTTTAACCATCTTGCATTGAGGCCTAAACTTTACGAAAAATATAAAGGCAGGATGTGTTTTAATCATTAAAAGCTGTTTGTTTGTTGCAATTTTACTCATGTAATGTGTTAGAAGTTGTTGCTGATATACAGCAGGGCTGGACTGGTAATCCGGCATATCGGGCAAATGCCCGGTGGGCCCATGCACCTTTGGGGGCGGTGTAACGTAAATTATTTATTTATATAATTGTTTTTAAAAAACGGTAGAACTTTTAAAAATAGCTTGCACCAAGAGATGTTAATTAACAAATAAAAATGCAATGAAAAGGGTTTATTTGCACAATAAGCTTGCAATGCAATGTAATGTCTGCCACCTGAATTACATATATATATATATATATACACATATATATATATATATATATATATATATATATATATACACACTACACTCAGCAAGGGCGCTGGAAGTCAGTCACGGCTGGGGGTGCTGAGCTAAAGCCTATAAAATGACGCAATATTAAATGCTGTCCGACATTAATATTTTTTGTATTCATTTGAAAGGCCAGAATCATTTATATTTAATATTTATTTACAATATTTTATATTCTTTTTTTGATACTACAACACGAAGCACACTTTGTGTCGAAGCAGCCAAAGCTACACATTTAACAACACTGAACTAATGCATAAAAACTACAAAGAGAGACAAAGGATGGACGCAAAAAGAGATTTGTCCCAGGTCCAGGTTATTATAACATTATAATAATAACGGACATTAAGGAAACAACTCGGCTACTTCATACAGAGGAGTGTATGTGGATATAACGATGCGCATTCACCCTGTGGAAGTTCGGATGAGACAGTTGTCCGTCTGTCACTTGTTTTTACTACAATCCATGATAAACCACATAATTATACAATGTTACAATCACACTCATCACCATGAACTCTTATCCGGTGTATGCTTTTCTATCCAATGACTTTAACCTAAAAACCTCACACAAAACAAAACAATAGCTGTACGATGCACAAAAAAAGACAATGAAATGTGTATCCTGACTAATCCACGATAGGCCTATAGGCTTATGCAATACGCAGATCAAAAGAAATCATCTGCAACCCAGTTATCAGAAACGGCATTAACAAATATGCATCAGTTCCATAACTTTAATTCTTACAAGTGCTGAATTAATAGGCAATGGTAAATATTTCGAAAAGCAGACAAAAAGAAAACCAGCCAACTTAAACTAAATATTCAAGATTAAAGCAACCACAGAAATTACGCACAGGAGAGGCGCGAGATAATGACAGAGCGAGCGAGTGTGCTAGAGGGCGGATGGACTGCAACAATGCTCAAGTTTTACTCTAGAACACGGTTCAATGCAAGTGACTGACACAGGTTAAAACAGGTTACAGTCATTAAAGACTTAAAGCAATGAGCCACATTCTGCAAAACCATCTGCAGTGATTTAGGATTATGCCACAAATCACAACCACAGAGAGAGAGAGAGAAATATCATACAAATACACTGCACGCTAAAAAACAGCATCTTACCTTATGAAGATTTTGGCACTCCAAACATGGACTTGCGCTCTGGAGTGATGCTGATTCATGAGGTCCTGGACATTAATATGATCCAAAATGTCTCTGTGGACATGTAGTAATGCAATATGAGTCAATCTCTTCTGGGTGACCGTGTTACGGAGCCAAGTTTTCAGACAACAATGTGCGGAGAAGGATCTCTCGGGGGAAGCAGTGGACACAGGTAAACACAAACACAACTGGAGCAGCTTCTCCACCTCCTTAAAGAGTCCTCTTGTTTGTGGATGAATGCTTGACATATAAAGTCCAACTTCCTGGACTGTGCGAAGTGTTTCTTGTTTGGTGAGGTCGCCCAGCATCCTCAGTTGCAGATGTAGAGCGGCTCTGTTAATGTCACTGGGAAGCTGAAGGGAACTCAGGGCGGCCTCTGCGCACACTGTCCCTTTTGCGGAATCCACGATAATTTGCTCCCTCTTTGCGGAAATATTCATCCCGGCTTGGTCAAACCTGCGCTCGATTTCTGAACTCACTAGATCAAGTGCTTCATAATATTCACGTCGCCACAATGGTTCTCCCTTTTCTGATACAACATCCTCCACCACTGTCGTGCTGCGAAAACGAGCAGGTGTTTTGCTTGTCCTGCTAGAGTCCGGCGGCAACTTCAGGTTGTGTGCTGATGCACAGGCTTTTGTCTTAGCCAAAATTTCCTCCACCGCTTTCAGCTCTCTTAATGCGCGTATGCGTTCTTTGAGCATATGTATGCACTCGAGCGCACCAGAAACACTTGCTTGTGCACTCTGCAGACTTCTTGCTATGGCCTCGCAAGGCCCAAAGACAGCCTCACAACAGATAAGCCCAAAGACAGTTCTCCCCTTCATAGCTTGCTTGTGAAGCCCAGCTACTTTTGCCCGTATCTCACCACGAACACCTGGATCCTGCTGGAGTGTACATAGCGTCTCCAAAAGTGGGCCATAGGCAGTGCATATCCTTGAAATTGCTTTTGTTCTCACACACCACCGTGTCGGACACAGCCCAAGAATGTTACACACAACATATTCATCGTCAAAAAACACGTTTTGCTGACTCTCTGAAGAATGTGGCGACGCTCTGCACAAAGTTAAGTGCATCTGCTACAAGACGCACATCACGTGCTACCTCTTGCAGCACCAGATCAAGAGCATGGTTGGATCAGTGTACAAATAATGAACCAGGACAAACCTCCTTAAGTCTTGCTTGTACTCCCGAAAAGCGACCGGACATGTTACTGGCACCATCGAAACAGTAGCCTTGTAGTTTTTCCAAAGAAAGGTTCAGTCGCAAGAAGATGTCCTTGATGCAGAGAAAGAGGGTTTCTGATGTTGTGTCAGGTGCATTATAAAACCCCAAAAATACACTCTGCTGGGAAAGGGTTGGATCCACGTAAAACAAATGACAAGAGAACTGCTCAGATGACCCATTGTCTGTTGTTCCGTCAGCGGTCAGTCCGTAGTAATGAGAGTCAGATGCACCAGCTACTATCTTCCTCTGAACAGCATTGTGCAAAGCGCTCCAGTATTTCATTTTGCACTGTATCTGACATCCAGTTCTCCCTTCTGAGGAGCCACTCGCGGGCTGCAGGTAGTGAATATGTGCGCTCCAGCATAACTTGGCAAAACACTCCATCACGGTGACAGTGACCTCTCAGAGGTAGCCCTTCACGCGCTAAAAATTTGATCGATCTGAAAGCTAGCTCCAGAACCATCCGAGCAGTGTTTTGTTCTTTTGCCACAATATCAGACATCAGAGCATTGATTGGTGTGCTACTTAATGCAGCAATCTTGTTAACAGCTTCAAGATGAAAACACGATTTTTTATGCTCTCTAAATTTTTCCACAGCCTTTCGCCAATTTGAGAAGCCTCCCTTCACAAATGTGGCGTCAGCTTCTTTGCAACAGCAGAGCAACATGTGAAGCATTTATTTGTCTCTTTCACATAATGAAGCCATTTCCACCGCTGAAACCAACCTGAATTGAATGATCTTGAGAAGCTTTCTGTCCAAAAACGGCTGGATGGAAAGTTAAAATCCTTTGGCTGAAAAGGCTCGACAGGTAACATTAGGCTGACAACGGAGCTTGTAACCTCTTCAGCCAACACTGTGACCGCGGAGGCGGGTTTAGCCGAAGAAGGGCTAACGTTAGCAGGCTGGACAGGAGGAGGACCAACACTGATGGGGCCGCCGCCGCTGGTCCTGTTGTTGGTGGAGTTGGACCCAGAATTGGTGGCAGCTGAATCCACGCTTGTCTTTGAAAGTTTGGATTTGGTAGGGTTTTTGAAAAACTCTGAAATTCTCTTCTGTGACATGCTTAAATTCATTAGTGGCTAGGTGGCTACATGAGTGTGTGTGCAACAGAAATTACATCCTTGTGCATACTCCCAATTACCACAGGGTGAGTATGATACTATTTTGATTTGATTAGTCCTACCTAAAAAATCAAAAATAATCAAATCTGAAAAGTGTTCTCTTCTCATTGTCAAATCCCCAAATTTTCAGTATAAATATTTTCTTGATTATTTTTTATTGCCAGCACAGAGAAGAAGCAGGGGGTGCTGCAGCACCCTCAGCACCCCCACTTCCCGCGCCATTGATACTCAGTGATGATATATAGCTGCGGTGTCTTCCACTGTGGTTCCTGCAGAGGGTTAGAATTTTGCCAAATTTACCACAAGATCAAGAAACTGGGAGTGTGCTCCTGTGGGAGGGCATGCCACAGAAAGCCTCTGGTTTTGTGCAGATATTGTGGAAATGACTATTTTTCATATTGATGCTTTTTATTCTAGTCTGTGTGCAGGCAAATATATGAATGATAAAATGAATGATCTATTTGTTTTTCCTTAAAATCCAAATTGACCAAAAAGTAAACCTCCATATCGAACGACCACCCCCTGTATCTGCATGAAGTGGTTTGGTCCTGCCTTAGCGCACACATCAGTGAAGGTGTTTAGATGCAGGCAGTAGAAAAAAGGAAAGAGAGAAAAGAGAGAGAGGAAAGACAAAGGACAGGATGTCGATCTGTAACCCATTTTTTCACCAAGGAAGGTGGGTAGCCTAAAGTCTGTGAGTGATATTAACCTGTTGGCTTAATGTCCACAGTGAAATAAGCTAGCTAGCTAAGATATACATATTAATTTGTTGTCCCTGCCCCTTTTAGCAGACTAACAACAGATGAGTCAGCAGCACCCCAGTCTCCCCATAACTGTAGCCTCCCTGTCCCAGTGAAGAAGGTGAACAGCACTGTGTTGATGACATGCTGGTTAGCATCATGCCAGGGTGTCTGTGAGGATTTCTCTGTCTCTCTTGCTCTTTTTATCATAACAAAAAAGAAAAAGACATTTATTAATGACTGAAATTTAAACACATTCTCACATAATGACCATTATGAAATAACATTAAAAAAACCTACTGTCTGCACTGGATGCTGGACAGTTGGAAACAGTGAGTAGCTTACCTCGGCCTGTATGTAAATTACAGACAATATTAAAATAATCCAGTTTGATACGTTAATTTAGATTGAATTATGCTCGTTAAATGACATCTATAGATACAGACTTTATTATTCACGAAGGGCATTTATTTAAGTAGCTTGCACACACACACAAAAATCTACCGTATAAAATGTATGTAATCAAGTGGTGGTGATACAAAACTGTAGGTAATTTGGGTCAATGTTCTATAGTGTTAGTTCCATTTATTGGTATATGGCATATTTTAATATATACTGTATATATGAGTGTTGAAGCAAAGGAAGAAGGGAAAGAAAGTTACAGTGATGATGAGGATGACAGATACATGGTGGAAGAAGACAGAAGTCATAAAAAGGATGTTGACCCAAGTTTGTGGCCAGCAGATTTGACTGACGGGGAGGCTTTTTAAAAATCTTTAATTAATGTTAAGATCATTTTATCCCTGAGACTGTAAAAGATTGCATTGAGGATGTTTTTACGGTGCCTTTTAATCTTGCATTAGTAAACTGCTTACAACAGGGCTCAAAGTCAAACTTTTTTGCAACTGGCCCACCGGGTCAGTGAGTTTGAAACTTACTGGTCCAAACACAGTTTTCACATGCCCTCCCTCCAAAAGTTATTTATCAGTGTTACAACAAAACCAAAGACTTATAAGCTATGTTATACTGTTAACATGTTTAATCTTTTAATAAATACCTGGACATATCCTGGATATAAAAAAAATGTAACTAAAATGTAATCACAGTTAAAAATATAAAAAATAAACATCAAACATGACGTGCTCTCTCTCCTGTTGGCAGCCATCAAAAAATTTACACAGAGCAGCGGACACGAGTTGCCTCGATCCTGACTGACAGGTCGGAATGGTAGTGACCTTTCAATCACAAGGTAGCGCCGCCCAAAAGCATACGCTGCATTATTGTCTTTTTTCCTCTAAATGGGACCATAATTTACTAAATGAACATCATGCTGGCTTGAAGAAGACTTGAAACTAGCGACTGAGACCATAAACTCATTAGGAAAGTGTTTACTAAGGTAATAAATCTGCTGAGAAGTAGCAACATTTTACCATTATTTCTAATGGAACCGGGCTTCTTTTTGCAACCAGCGGACTCGCCCCCTGCTGGCCATTATTATGAATGCAGGTTTAAGTTCCATCTGTAAGTTTTCACTTTCAGACCCAGAGATTCCGCTTGATTGAGATTAGAGAAATAACATTTGACAACAACTCGTCACGTAACTACAACTCTGGATTGGTGCACGCCATGAGCTGCAAAACTGCCTGATGTTGAGTTTATAACTTTATTTTTAATACCAGTGTTTTTACACTGGCCCAATCGTGCAAGTTCAGCTGTCCCGATGTTACTTTTTACTGGCCCCGGGCCATCGGGCCACTGTTATTGTCGAGCCCTGTACTGTATTCCGACTTGTACAAATCACCAGCAGTAAATATTGTGCTAGTACTAGTATTGAACTACAAGAAGCAATACAGTTGCAAGCCTTTAATTAGAGTTATGTAAAGCTTTTGATGGGATAGTTAGGTCCTAGAGACTAGTAACAACAGCTGCGCAGAGGGGGCCCAATTTGATTTTTTTGTCATGGGGCCCAAAATTCCTGGCAGCCCCTGGCAACACACAGCAATTAAAAAAGACGGCGGTCTTTCAATATAACTTGGAGTATCTTAAAAGAAATTCATCACATGAGGCTTATAAGTTAGAATAACAAGGTTATAGAACTATCTGCTGCCCAGACATACTAAAGCCTCTTACGTGTCGCTTTGATAGTGAGTAGATGCGTCAGTCCTTTTGGGAAATCTGGCGGAGTTTCTCTCGGCTCGGTTCTGAAGATGCCGGTAGGTTCCACGGCACAGCTAATTCTTTGGCGGCAGCAACAGGAATCAGTGAGGTTCGACTAAGTTGAGAAGGTAGAGCACAGACGTGACGGCGTTTATCTGTCTTCTTCTGCAGGCACGAAACGTTATCTTGTGTAGCCTATAACAGTTTCTTTAGGGATCCAAAATTGTGTTGATAACACAAAGAAAAATATTAGAGGTAAAGAGGAAAGAAGAAAACAGAGTTGCTTGTCCAGCGAGTGAAGTCTGTATTCAAGAACAAAGAAGGTTCAGCGCTGAAAGAAAAATACCTCCTGTACTGCTGGTGCAGTTGCAGAAAGGCAGAGTTTGTTTACCTCCTTACAGTCCCCTGAGGAACTTGGAATGGCAATGAGGGTTCGGAGGTGTTCGGTTTTATACCTCTGTTGACAAAATGGTTGTACTTCCTGGGATTACTCCGCCCCCTGAAAGCTTTAGCCAATACAAACCTTTGGTTTGGTTTTAAGTGTTAGAGTTCGCAGGTAGGTGTGAATTAACTGACAAGAGCCATCTGGGCTTTCTATTGTTCTGTGACCCCCCTTTGTGTAGTCAGGCCGCATTGGCAGGCTTGTAGGATATCAGAAGGCCTCGTCTTTGTTCTATCAGACTGTGAGGCCCAACACCGTTGATGAACCACACAAAGAATATTGTATCATTTTTAAATAGCCAGCTACTTGAAATAGACCCGCGAGGAACCGTGACGGGCGTGCAGTTGTCGGCAGCGTGGCAAAAACTCTGCACAAGACCGGTGAATGGCAGGCAAGAGAAAGAGAGAGAGAATGGTCAACAATAAGCCTCAGTTTAGCTTCAGCTTGCAATCGCCGTGCACAAAAACACACGATTCGACTATCAGTCGAAGGCAGACTTGACGATTCTGATTCAACTATGTAAATCCTTAGTCGGGGACAGCCCTAAACGGGGGGATCATGTATCAAGCATCAAAGGCATTCATTAAATGCTGTAAAAGCATTTGTTAGTGAAACTTTTCTGTGTCTTATTCTGGGATTTAAAAAGCTTGGCTATCACAGTTTAAACACTTTTAATGGCATTGTTTTCATTTACAATATATCCAATAAATATTTAATATTTTCCATAATTTGATCTTTAATAAATTGATTAAAGAAAAATAAATGTATGCTTTTTTTAAATTTAGTAAAGTTTTGCGTAGAAGATGTTTTTCAGTGAACTGGCCGCTTCTCTACTTGATGATTTGACTAAACAGCTGAATAATAATTTTGTCTTCTCCTCCTGCAGTTTGAGCAGGTCATTATTTGGAGATTTTATTTCATCAAATACGTCTGTTAGCCGTCAGAAGACATTCGTTGGTCAGTTTCATCACTTCTCACATGAACGACCTCTAAAACATCTATTATTGATCTATTATTGATGTTTGGCAGAATCTGCAATGTGTTTGTTTGCAGTCTGAAGGACACAAAGAACAGACGCTGCCTGATTACCTGCTGGACTTTATTTTAGATCAAGTCAACTGAGAAATTTATATCTTTATAAAAATACAGAGCTTCTACTGGTTTAGACAAATTCACCACATCAATGAAAACATTCAGATGTCATGTTGAAAATACATTGAAAAAGTCCCTGAAAACATCTGTTTACAGAAAAACACTTACAAAGTTTATACAGTCTGTTACACATCTGTAAAACACAGTCCCTCCATGCTCTTACAGTCAAATTACATAAAATAGCAAGGGATATTTTCACACAGTGGAAAACAGTAGTCAAACTTTATGTTTACAAACAGGTTAGAAAGTGCTTCATAGATTAGAAAGTGCTTTGCAGAAAAATAAAACTTTCTGTCTGCTTCTAAAGAAGCATGTTTAATGTGTTTATGCTGGATTCATTGTTTCCATCTCATGTCTATTATTGATGTTTCAGTTTAGTTATTGTTGGGCCACTTCAAAGAGTCAAAAGTGCTTTGCAGAAGGATGAAATACTTTTGTATAAAAGCAGAAATAACAAAAATACACACAAAAAGCAAATTAATACTTGAATGATGCTTAAAATGTATCTGAAATGTAACCATTATTAATTATTGTAAAACATCTTTTCTGACAGCACATAAACGTCAGATTAAAACAGCATGACTCAAAGTCCTAACGTCACATGTTGGATGTTTGTCTTCTCCTCCAGGCTGCTGCTGGTTTCATTTTATTTCAGTTTGCGGTGAAATCAACACGCAGAGACTTAAACATGCTGCACACTCTGTGAGTCTTTGTTCACGTTAGTTCCTGTTGGTAAACGCTGCATGAAGAAGAACTGACAGGAACTTTATATTCCTCACGTTGCTTCATTCAGACACTTTGGACCAGACTGACTTGTGGTCTGGATCTGTTCACACCTGGAGCAGTTGTGGTTGTGGATGTAACTTGGTTTTGATCTTTCTGATGAGCTCAGCGAGGGAACATCTATACTGGTCTTGACCTGTGTGACAGACATGAGACAAAAGTAAGTGCAAACAACGACTCAGACAAATCATAAGAGGAAATAGATAAATTTAAAACAGAGCAACTTACTTTCTTTTAACTCGACGAATGAGTGTAGCTACACATCTTTCAGCTGCAGCGACTAGAGCTATTACAGCAGCAATTAACAGAAGTCCACCAGCTACAGCTTCTTGAGTAGTTTTATCGTTCTTCCAGTCATATGATGTGTCTTCTTCCTCCTCCGGCCCTCCTGGTGTTTGTTTTACAGCTGCATGCAGATAGAAAACCAGTGTTTGTGTCTGATATCAGGAGCATCAACTCAGCAGTGTTGGACCACCACATCAACAACATTTATACCAATTTAGAGACAATGAGAAACTAAATAAACAATCAGATGATTTAACAGTAACCAGTCACCTAACAGAAGTTACACCTCTTGGCCAGATGGTGGCACTGTAGAGAATTATTTACATTTATTCATTTAGCTGATGCTTTTATCCAAGCGACTTAGAATTGTTATACATGTCAGAGGTCACACACCTCTGACATGAGTGTCTTGCTCAAGGACACAATGGTGGATGGGTCACAGTGGGGGAGTGAACCCAGGTCTCTCTCACACCAAAGGTATCTTATCCGTTGTGCCATCACCCTCACTGCCATTAGCAAAATCCTGCTTAACAGTCTGACTAAAAACAAACTGTGTTCTTCGATAGTTTACTTGGATGAAGTGAAATTTATTGTGCAGCATGTTCATATTGAATTATCCACCATTTTGTGCTTCATGAAATGTTAAATCAAGTTTCTGCTTCCTCAGTTTTTCACTTCGTGTCTCCAAATTTCAACTCACTGGCTGTTTGTCCTTCATGTTGATACAGAATTAAAATCAGCTTGCATAGATTTGGAAATTGCTTGTTATAGTGAATTAATCTCAGTAAATATGCTGAGTGTTGTCAACATGTTATTATCACAGTAACCAGGTGGTGCAGTGGTTTATGTTCACATTTTGAAGTAGTAGCTACTAAAACAACGTTTTCCTTTAATCAGATTTGTGCATCAACTTTATGAGGCAACAGTTGGCCTGTGATGCACTATTTCTACATGAGTAACCATGGTAACAGCTCACTGACCCACCTTCAGGTGTGGTGAGGATCACGTCACTGTTCTCTCCATGAGAGGTCACGTTCAAGAGAAACTGTTCTGTGGGTGTAAATCAGGAAATATGTGGAGTCAGACCTCAGTTTTTAACCTCCTTTCAGCCACAAACACTTCTATCAAGAACTGACTGTTATGGAAAATTATTTTAAATTCAACACGTCAGAAGAGGCTCTGCAAACATTAGTCCATTAACAGATTAGTCGATCGAAAGAAAATGGATTATTCTGCCAAATATTGCTGCTTCCAGCTTCTCACACAGAGCTGCTGCTTGTCTTGGTAATATTTTAAAGTGAATTAAATATATTTTGGTTTTGGGACTGTTGCTCAAACAAACCAGCAGTTTAAGGACGTCATTTGGGCTCTGGGAAGTCGTGAGGGGAGATATTAACATCTTTTTATAGGCTAACATTTCAAAGACTCAAGTGAATTAATCAAGAAAATAAGTGTCAGGTTAAAGACATAGAGAATTGTTAATCACAGTTGCAGCCCGACTAACCAGAGACAGAGGAGGTCAGGCTGATGAGCAGAAAATCCAGATCATCTTCTCCCTGTCAGAGGGGAGACAGTTTTATTAGAGGAAGAAGATACAGGAAGATTTGTGTAGATGTATTTTAGTGAATCCATCATGAATAAGTTCTTCCTTTAAGGTTTGTAACAGATCAGTCAACAAATTAAAGGCCACAGTAGAGCATCTGGGTGTTTTAGAAGTCTGTGACATATAGTCTAATCTTCTT
>NW_024043818.1:0-18919 GCF_014851395.1 Micropterus salmoides
TGGCAGAAGACTCTGAAATGAGAATTTATATACAAACCTTGAGAATTTGCAGTGTATATTCCAAGAAATTAGGCATAAATATTTGAGACAAAATGCAAGGTAAGTGATATTTATATAAAAAATGAACATTGAGAATTTAACAGGGTTAGATAAGTTGTTGGTTAGTTGTTATAAATCTCTCACCCTGACTCAGAAAACCCAACACTACAAGCAGAGTTATTAGCAACATCATCCTGATGCAGTTTTCAGTGTATGTGCATGAAAACAGTTCAGACTCTCTGTGACAGAAGAACTTAAACTCTGAGGAGCAGTGATGCACAAAAGTTATGCAAAATACATTTGGGAACAACCTGTTGTGTAAGGGAGAGATGAGGTGGATTAAGTACAGACTACATCTCCCTGTGGACTGATTAAGCACATGTGGAAACCTATAGTTTTCTGTTCCTCTCTGCTGTAATACCTTTGTCTTCATGAATAGATACAGGCACTCCAGCTTCACAACAACTTTATAATGACATGAGGTTGATTTTGTATTTTATTTCCATGATCATGTACATCAGTCTCTTAATTCAGATGCTTCAGCTGGGATATAAAGAAAAATAAAACTGTACTTTCAAACAGAGGCCATGAATGAAACTTAACCTCAGTGTTAGCAGACATTAAACCTTATTTCCCTCCTACCATTAGCATTCATAGGCCTTCGTGTGTTATTTGCAGCAGAGTAGGCCAACATCAGTAACTTTTTAAGCCTTTATCAAGTGAAATATAATTATTTTCATAATTGTGTGGTAAGTTTCAGTCATTTCTTCAATTAATTTATAAATTGTTGGTTCATTTATGAATTTTACACAATGTATTCATATGACGATTAGTTCATAATGTCTTGTTTATTTATTTATTGTTAAACACTTTGATAAAACTGATTAGGTGACTGTGACAAAGTGTAAAAGCGTTTTGAGTGGTTGGAAGACCACTATGTAAGTATTGACCATTTAACATTGCGTTACAGACAAAAGAGTTGAAGCCTCACTGGAGTTGATTTGTCACCTTCAGTTTGAAGATGATAACACAACATGTGTGTGAAAGTCAAGCACAAATCCAAGTTTACAAAACAATTAATCCTGAGAGCAGGAGAGAAAATCAGCTGTTCTGTGCTACACCAGAGTCAAGACTGAGGCTGGGGCGGATTAAAATGAGAAATGTTCAGATCAAACAGCAGAAGTGATACTATGCTTTGTAATAATGAGGATGAGGATAATCAGGAATGAGCGCAGAAGTCAGATTGCTTTGGTGTAGGTGGTTGCTGCAGATGAAAGAACAGCTTTACAAAAATCCTTACTCACTGAATTGGGGTATAAACAACACTGTTGCAGAAGGAGGCCCTGTTATTCTGAACTGAGGTCAGGGTGATAATACAGCAACTAAAACTGAGAAGGTCGCTACTGTCAGAGTCTGTTTAGCTGACAGTAGATGTGAATGGAATATGATGTGGTGTCCTTAGATTTTAAAAGTCTTTTAATCAATGTATTAATATGAATCTGTAGTTTGTGCTTAGTGAGATTACTGTCAGCTCTGTGTTCATTGGTCTGAGTCTCTTCCTCTGCACATGGTTCCTGCTATAACAGCTCAGTGTCTCTGCAGTCTGACTGAGGGAGGTTTCTGTACGACTACAAATGACTGTGTGAACACCCAAGCACTGCTTATTTCATCGTATCTCTCACAGTAATAAACTGCTGCATCTTCAGTCTGAACTCTACTGATGGTCATCTCAGCATTCACTCCGTCTCCTCTGCCAGAGAATCTGGAAGAAAACTCACTTGTAGGATTTTTACCCAGTTTGATGACCAACTTGGGAGCTTCTCCAGATTTCTGCTGATACCAGTGTACTCTACTATCTCCATCTGACCATGTCTTAACTTTTGGGTTGGTTTTACAGGTCAGAGTGACTGTGGCTCCAGGAGAAGATGTGATAACAGCTGGTTGAGTGACAGTCAGTTCACTACTAGATCCTGAATAATGGAGGGAAACATTGAACATTAATTCACTCACATGTAGACACGTATGTTAAATCCTGCAATTACTGCATGTATGTGAATGATTTTAGTGATCTGATTAGTTTCTAATTTTATGTTCATAATAATCCTGACCTTTGAGGCAGCAGCAGGCCAGCGTCCAGATGAGGATGGTGATGAGAGTCATGGTGGTTGTGGTTTCTGACGTGTTGACTGACAGATCTGAGTCCTGCAGTGTTGAACTCACAGACTATAAACCTTCTCAGTTCACTGGAGGATCAGCTGACGATGCAAAGCCTCCTCTCTATGGAAATGATTTCTCTGTTCTCAACAGACTGAAGCCAACGTGGGACACAAAATCAGGAGAAGTTCTGCTTGGATTTACACCATGTATGATCTTAATGGAACAGAAAAACAACATTATATTAGAAGTTGAGGATTTAAGGATAAGTTTGTGTCCACTGTAGTTGGTATGATATGTTTATTTGTCTGCTTTTAATTAATGACAGGGTTTACTGTAGTTAAATAACATATTCCATTCTGCTTAACATGAAATTGTCTTTATTATCATCTAAATGCATTATGTTAATTAAACCATGGATTAAGTCATTTAAAACTGGGGAGGAAATTACATTGTTGCAAAAAGACTGTAAATGTATCTCTGTCAGGTGTAGATATGTGAAAAAAATAATATCAATAAACTTCATTAAAACCGTAAATTTAATCCATATTGTTGTATAAACTTTGTGGATTCCATGAAATGTTTTTTTTTATGTGTATTAGAAAACCAGAGCATTTTTTCAGTGTATAGATACTTGTTCACAGTGCAGGAGGTTTTTGTACGGCCACTTAATGAGTTTGTATCACTGTGGTACACTTTTGGTGGAGGAACCAAACTCATCGTTGACTGTAAGTACCAGAAAGTTTTATTTCATAACACATATTGCAAATATGACATTTATTTGACATTGAACGACAATATGATCATGTTCATTGTTTTTATGTTGTTAATCATTTTCAATATTTTATTAAGCTAATCTCACAATCTGAGTTAAAACTCAATATTCATTCAGTATTGCAGTTAATTAAAATTTCAAGAAACAAAAAATACTCATTTGTTTTATTATTTTCTATTTTTTATTTGGTAGCTTTGAATTGTTTTAAAATGTCTAAAGGAACATTCTGTTAAGTAAAACTTTTAGTGCTCTTAGATAACATCAGTAGTTTAATTTAATTTTTGTTTATTCTTTTCGTGCATTCAAAATGTTTTTTGATTTTAAAAACTGGATTCCTGTAATACAAATATGATTTTATCAGTAAATGCAGCTTATCTTTGTGTTCACGGTTCATTCATTTTACATGTAGTGAACAGGAAGTGAAAGAGACAGATGACAAGTTTTAGCTGTATTCACATGAGTCTGATACTAAGTGATACATGAGCAGCTGCACAAGTTATTCTGTTTCATTTGATAAAATATAGGAAATTACCAGCAAGTAATTTTTCTCCATTACCAAGCCTTCACTCTCATTCCTTTGTCTTACTCCCACCTCTCTCTCCTCCCCCATTCTGTCCTCCAGTGGGTGTGGTGCGGCCCACCCTGACTGTCCTCCCCCCCTCCACAGAGGAGCTGCAGCAGGGCAGTGCCACACTGGTGTGTCTGGCCAGTGGGGGCTTCCCCTCAGCATGGAGGCTGGGCTGGAAGGTGGGGGGCAGCAGCTCCTCAGGGGTGTCACACAGCCTGGAGGTCATGGGGAGGGACGGCCACTACAGCTGGAGCAGCACCCTGAGCCTCCCTGCAGACCAGTGGAGGAAGGCGGGCTCAGTGAGCTGTGAGGCCAGTCTGAATGACCAGAGCCCTGTCACTCAAACCCTGGACCCTGACCGCTGTTCAGAGTAGAGCTTCAGCAACACTTTCTCTCTGGAAATGATGCTGCTTCTTTGATACAGATGGGTTGATGAAGCTACAGATCTCCTCTGTTCTCATACGTCTGCAAGTTTCAAAGCTCTCTACTCAGTGTTAGTGTGCATGTTGCTTTCTAAAATTTTCTACATATTCTTCTTTGTGTCCTTAACTTTTCAAATTAAACTGAATGTTATTTTCATTCCAAGTGAAACTTTTCACTCATCAAAAATGTGGCATGAATATTAAACCATCATTAAATAAAACTGTGTATTATAATTAGTAAGTGTCCTTGTATTTATTTTATAACACATTATCTAAGCATCATTCCTGATTTTAACAGTATACGTGATAGTACAAATCATTTTTAGTTTTTTTTTACTTTGTGACATTTAAATTGTTGATATCTGTGGCTTTAGTTCTACAAGAATTTAAGTTTCCCAGCTCACTCAGAAAGAGACTTTATAAACTAACAAGAATATACCTTTAAAACTAAAATGGAAGAGCTAATGTGAGTTTGTTTCAGATATATTTAGATTAATTTTTGTTCTGCTTGATGACTCTTGCATTGTTTTCACTGGACCAGATAAACAGTCAAACTGAAGGAGGTTTTTGTACGGCTCTAAATCACTGTGTGAACACTCCACTACCATGGTAGCCCAGACTGTAGTAATCTCCAACATCTTCAGCCTGAACACCACTGATGGTCAAAGTGTAGTCTTGGTCTTTGGACCAAAGATGAAAATATGTCAGACACATTTTCAAGCTCTCTCACCCTGACTCAGAAAACCCAACACCACAAGCAGAGTTATTGGCAACATCATCCTGATGCAGTTTTCAGTGTGAGTGCATGAAAACAGTTCAGACTCTCTGTGACAGAAGAACTTAAACTCTGAGGAGCAGTGACGCATAAAAGTCATGCAAAATATATTTAAGAAGGCAAACACACACCTGTTCTTGTGAAACAGAAAGCAGTGGTGACATAGAGGGGAAGTTAATCTTGAGGATTATTCGGCCATTTATTCATAGAACTACATTTATATTGTTTCTCTTCACTGTGAACATTCTTCTCTTGCTTGTGTCTTGTCCCAGATGATTTTGGGCTCATTAACAGATAGTCAAGTTCAAGTTTATTTATATAGCACATTTAAAAACAACCCTAGCTGACTAAAGTGCTTTCCAGGTTCAGGACACACAACACATACACAACAAAAACGAATGTGTCTCAGTTGGAGCTGCTGTTTTATGCTGTAAAGTGTTGGACAACCACATCTTCAGGAATAATGTGATTAGCTCAGCAGCAAGATACGAACAACTGTTGATGGCCAGGATACTAAAGTGTAGTCCGTTTTTACGTTTTAAAACACAATGTTAAATGTTTTTCTCAAATAAATGTTCCGCTATTTACTAACAAGATGAATTGTGACGATCTTTTGGGACAGAATTCAGATTTTACATTAATGCAAAGCATCTACTAATACTGCACTACAGTAAGAGTAGATGATGAACATATTGAGTTATATTTTATCTTTTGACTCTCTTTTCAACAAAAAATTTAAATATACATTTACCTGATGCTTTTTATCCAAAGCGACTTGAAGTTGCTACATATGTCAGAGGTCACACTCCTCTGCAACTAAAGGTTAAGTGTCATGCCAGGGACACAGTGGTGGATGTGTTGCAGCAGGAATGGGAATTCAAAATAGGAATCGAATCCAGGTCTCAAATGCCACATGTCTTCTCCACTGCTTCATGAATAAAAGTTTGTTTAACTAAAATGTGAAACAGGATCACCATTTTTTCCCACTTTTTAAGTGAATATGAAATATGTGCTTGGTGACATTTATAGGTTTCACTGCATTAGGTTAACCAACCTTGCACCATATGTACCACAGAATGTATTGTGACAGACTATACGATTCGTTTACATTATTGTATTGTGTTTTTATCTAGTTCTGTGTCACTTTCCTTTGCAAGGAACATATAACATTGTTGTTCCTTACTGACAACCATGTGCAGTTATTCACATTTCACTGAATTTTACCATTTTATTTCATCTGTCCCTCATTTCTCCCATTCCATTCCATGGTAGCAGTCTGTCCTACAGTGGAGGTTGTAGTAGTAGCAAGTAGCAGTAAGCCAAACATTGCAGGGATAAATTATTTACTGTAGATACAAAAGTTTCATTGAATGATAATTAATGATACTTTTCCATTACATTTACAGGAGAGTTGTGTTGCATAATTCTTAGTGATTTATGATGACTATCTCCATCCGACCAAACATAAACTTTTGGGTTGGTTTTACAGGTCAGAGTGACTGTAGATCCAGGAGAAGATGTGACTACAGCAGGTTGAGTTACAGTCACTTCACTACTTGATCCTGAAAGAAGGAGGAAAAACACTGAACATTAATTGGCGCATTTTAAGATGTAAACTGTTCACGTTTGTTATATCCAGCAATTAGTTAATGTATGCTTTTAGTGATTTGATTACTTTGGAATTTCATATTTAAAATCATCCTCACCTGTAAAACAGCAGTAGGCCAGCGTCACGATGAAGATGGTGATGAGAGTCATGGTGGTTGTGGTTTCTGCTGTGTTGACTGACAGATCTGAGTCCTGCAGTGTTGAACTCACAGGACTATAAACCTTCTCAGTTCACTGGAGGATCAGCTGACGATGCAAAGTGTCAGTATGAAAACTCTCCATTGTAAGAATGAAGGAAATGAATACTGGATAAATATCTGTTACTAAGTTTCCTCCAACATTTAGACATTTTATCAAAATATTTCAAAACGCTAAAAAAACTGTACCATAATATTCATGTTATCAATTTGCAATTTGAAGGACATCAATTAATGATAGAAAGCTTTTTAAAACATTTTCTGTCACATTTGTGTGTTTTGAGCTCAGTGCTGTGTGGTGGAGGTTTTGTGTTTTTAACCAGCTTGAATCACTGTGTTCAGGGTTCGAAATTAGTGAGGTCCAGATATTTTGTTTCTTTAATAGAGCTTATTTACAATATTTTAGTGAAGGCTTGAACCGGGCAGTGGGCGCAGCACTGTGTTTGGGGGAAGAACACTAACAACAGGCTGTTCATCATGGTCTTTCTCCTTCACTTTTGGGTTTTCTAAAATTGCATAAAATAAGAGGTTGGAAGGTAAGTTTATTTTGTCCCAATATACATTAATAAAGAAATAAACTATAGTCAGTGGAGCAGTGCTGAGGATGAATTTGAGTTTAAAAGTCAGATAGTTTGGGGGAAAAAGCTGCTCTGCAGTCTGGTGGTGTGACAGCAAAAACTTCCATATCTCTTCCCAGAAGGCAGCAGGGAGAACAGGCTGTGGCTGGGTGGGTACTGTCCTTAAGTATCCTTTGGGCTCTGCATACACAGCTCACCTCACAGATATCACTGATGCTCAGGAGATGGGTACCAATGATCTTCTGAGCAGTTTTAATCACCCACAGCAAAGCCCTCCAGTCCTGGGCCGTGCACATCCCATGGCAGTTTGTGATGTTTTCTGTCAGGGTGCTTTCTATTGCTCCTCTGTAAAAGCTGACAAAAACTTGGCACAGGAATTTGGCCTTCTTAAGCTTCCTCAAGAAATACAGTTGTTTCTTACGTTTCTTCACCAGCGTGGAGATGTGAGATGACCATGTCACGTTCTCCCTGTTCACCTGCTGTACCTTAGCACCACTGATGTAGACCGGAGTGTTCGTCTTTATCCCCTTTTTCCTAAAATCAACGATCAGCTCCTTAGTTTTGCTGACATTGAGCAGTAGGTTGTTCTCTGAGCACCACTCTGCAAGATTATCAATTTCTTTCCTATGTGGAGCCTCATCATTGTGTGAAATCCATCCGATGATGGTGGTGTCGTCTGTTGGTTCTGAAAGCGAACTGGTGAGGGTCCAGGCAGGCTGGGATGTTGTTCTTTATGTACTGAAGAACTAGTTTCTCAAAGCCCTTCATCAGAATGGGGGAGTGCCACAGGGCGGTAGTCGTTCAGACTAGACACTTCAGACTTATTAGGTACAGGAATGATGGTGGTTTTCTTGAAGCAGGTGGGAACACTCACCTGAGACAGTGAGATGTTGAAAATGTCAGTAATAACATCAACTAGCTGGTTGCCAGAGGTTTTCAGTACACGGCCACGAATGTTATCATACCCAACTAATTTACTCATATTTACTCTCAGCAGGACTCTCCTCACATCTGCTGTGGTCCTCTGGCGCTTGAGTCAACTTTGCAGCAGACTTTTTGTTGAGGACATCAAAGCAAACATAAAAGGGGTTTAGCTCATCTTGTAATGTGGCCTCACACATGATGGGGAAGCGCCTGCTTTTGTAGTTTGTGATGGTTTTGATGGCCTGCTACATATCTTTGGTGATGTTGGTGTTGAGGTGTTTCTCCAGTCTCTGCTGACATTTCCGCTTCACCTCCTTGATGCACCTTTCATTATTTGAGTATGTTATATAAAACATGTTTGTGTATTTGGGTGTCTCTTTTAAATATTTTTTTAAATGCACATAGTGGGATGTTGGTCCCACTGTCTGTCACACTGTATCATATGGACTTAATAGAAAGTATGTAATGAATCATGAAATCATGTTTTTGTGAATCTGTAGTTTGTGCTTGGTGAGGTTAATGTCAGCTCTGTGTTCAGTGGTCTGTGTCTCTTCCTCTTCAGCAGCTGCAGTCGGTTCCTGCTGTAACAGCTCAGTGTCTCCTGCAGTCTGACTGAGGGAGGTTTTTGTACAACTGCACATCACTGTGTGAACACTCCACCACTGTGGTAACTCTGACAGTGATAAACTGCTGCATCTTCAGTCTGAACTCCACTGATGGTCAAAGTGAAGTCAGAGCTGCTTCCACTGCCACTAAACCGAGCTGGTGTTCCTGATTCACGTGTGTTCACACATTTAATAAGGAGCTTTGGAGGCTGTCCAGATTTCTGTTGATACCAGCTTAGACGCTCACAACCACCCGAGCTGTAAACAGCTTGGTTGGTTTTACAGGTGAGAGTGACAGTGGATCCTGGAGTAGATGTCTTTACTTGAGGCTGAGTCACAGACACCTGACTGCTGCATCCTGCACACAAAAACAAATCATTCATTTATCAGCAGAAAGAAATGAGAGAAAAGGCAGCACATCATGTCTGAAATGTTGCTGAGTGAATGAACCTGTAAAACAGCAGCACGCCAGCGTCCAGATGAGGATGGTGATGAGAGTCATGGTGGTTGTGGTTTCTGCCGTGTTGACTGACAGATCTGAGTCCTGCAGTGTTGAACTCACAGGACTATAAACCTTCTCAGTTCACTGGAGGATCAGCTGACGATGCAAAGCCTCCTCTCTATGGAAATGATTTCTCTGCTCTCAACAGACTGAAGGCAACATGGGACACAAAATCAGGAGGAATACTGCTTGGATTTACACCATCTATGATGTTAATGGAACAGAAGAAAATATTTATATTAGAAGTGCAGTTGAGGATTCCAACTTAAGATTGTGGTCATGTGGTTGGTATGATATGTCTGTTTGTCTGTCTTTAATTTACTGATAGGGTTCACTATAGATAAATAACACATCTCTGTTTGCTAACATTTGTATTGGAAATAATTATTTAAAAGTATCATGTTCATTTGACCATATCAAGAGATAAAAACTGAGAGAAAATACTTTGTTACAAAGGAGACGTAACCTCACCAAGGTGTAGAAACTTTTTTATTTTTCATTTATGCAATAATTTCAATCCATATCACTAAAAAACGCTTTGTAAAGTCAATGAAGTATATATATATATATATCTGTGTATTTAGAAAACACAGAGATTTTTTTCATTGTATAGATGCTTGTTCACAGTGCAGGAGGTTTTTGTACGGCCACTTAATGAGTTTGTATCACTGTGGTGGACTTTTGGTGGAGGAACCAAACTCACCGTTGACTGTAAGTACCAGATATTTTTATTTTATACAACATATTGCAAATGTGACTATAATCTAATATTCACGTAGATCAAGTTCAGTGCTTATTTGTTGTTGATAATTTTGGTTATTTTCTTAAACCAAGCTGAGCTCACACTCTGAGAAAAACTTAATAACATTCATTGAATATAATTTAAAGAAACAAAAAATAACTAATTCATTGTATGTTTTCTTTTGTTATTGAAAGATTTAATTGCTCTAAAATTGTTTAAAGACAGTCTGTCAAGTAAAACTTTTAATGAATAAATATAATGTCAGGTGAACATTTTATTATTTTGAACATTTTGAACATTCAAACTGTATTTTTGATTTAAGTGTAAGTGGATTCCTGTTAAACACAAACAGGATTTTATCAGTAAATGAAGCTTATCTTTGTGTTAACGGTTCATTCATTTTACATGTAGTGAAAAGGAAGTGAAAGAGACAGATGAGTTTTAACTGTATTCACATGAGTGTTTCATCTCTGTCAGATTAAACAGAAGAAACTCCTCACAGGGATGAGTTATTCACTGTCACACATTATGAAACACATATATCATCATCACTTAGCCTTTTTAGTAGTTATTCTGTTTTATTTGATAAAATATGAGAAATTACCAGCATGTCTTTTTCTCTATTACAAGCCTTCACTCTCATTCCTTTGTCTTTCTCCCCCCCTCTCATTCCCCCCTCTCTCCTCCAGTGGGTGTGGTGCGGCCCACCCTGACTGTCCTCCCCCCCTCCACAGAGGAGCTGCAGCAGGGCAGTGCCACACTGGTGTGTCTGGCCAGGGGGGCTTCCCCTCAGCATGGAGGCTGGGCTGGAAGGTGGGGGGCAGCAGCAGCTCCTCAGGGTGTCACACAGCCTAGAGGTCATGGGAGGGACGGCCACTACAGCTGGAGCAGCACCCTGAGCCTCCCTGCAGACCAGTGGAGGAAGGCGGGCTCAGTGAGCTGTGAGGCCAGTCTGAATGACCAGAGCCCTGTCACTCAAACTCTGGACCCTGACCGCTGCTCAGAGTAGAGCTTCAGCAACACTTCTCTCTGAAATGATGCTGCTTCTTTGATACAGATGGGTTGATGAAGCTACAGATCTCCTCTGTTCACATATGTCTGCAAGTTTCACAGCTCTCTACTCAGTGTTAGTGTGCATGTTGCTTTCTTATACTGATTTTCTGCATATTCTTCTTTGTGTCCTTAACTTTTCAAAATAAACTGAATAATATTTCACTCCAAGTGAAACTTTTCACTCATCAAAAATGTGGCATGAATATTAAACCATCATTAAATAAAGCTGTGTATTATAATTAGTAAGTGTCCTTGTATTTATTTTATAACACATTATCTAAGCATCATTCCTGATTTTAACAGTATACGTGATAGTACAAATCATTGTTTTTTATTTTTTTTACTTTGTGACATTTAAATTGTTGATATCTGTGGCTTTAGTCCAACAAGAATTTAAGTTTCCCAGCTCACTCAGAAAGAGACTTTATAAACAAACAAGAATATCCCTTTAAAACTGAAAATGGAAGAGCTAATTGAGTTTGTTTCAGATATATTTAGATTAATTTTTGTTCTGTTTGATGTCTCGCGTTGTTTTCACTGGACCAGATAAACAGTGAAACTGAAGGAAATTTTTGTACGGCTCTAAATCACTGTGTGAACACTCCACTACCATGGGCACCCAGTTGATGATTAATGTTTTTGCTAATAAAGCTTGCACTGAAAATATCTTTATGAAGTGTTTGGTCTTTTATCTTCCAAAAAGCAGAAAGAATGAAGTGGTTTTATAACTGCGACTGATACTCTTCTCAGTGGAAAATATTAAGCTGATCATGTAAATATCAATGTCTTTTATTTTGGAATTGGTAATAAATGTAACATTATGTAGAAATGAAAAGTAAAGAATACACATTTTTATGAAGATAAATATGGACAAAACGTAATTTTTAATTAGGTAAAAATCACGGCTCAAATATGTGATCAGGCAACATTTGTCTGGAGCAGAGAGTAAATGTTTACAGAACATATCGTGGTCTCATTATGTTGATAGACAGATAGATAGTTTGCTTTCTTGTTTTATGAAAGTGGTATCGGTCAGCAAGAAAGCTAAGAAGAGCTATTGTTTAACTCTCCCTAAAATAATTATCATGGGATGTTGGTTATCGTAACAGTTTTACATGGTGACAAAAGAAACTTTTCATTCATCATAAATGTGGTATGAACATTAATGCATCCTTAAAAAACAGTGGAATATAATGAGTTATTGTTTTTGTGTTTCTTTTATATTATCTTAGCATTATTCCTGAGGATAAATATGTAGTGCAGGAGATCTTTGGATTTTTTTGCTTTGTGATGTTGAAATAGAAAATGAATAAAAATTTAGAGTATAAATATATTTTGCATTTTTAAAATTAATTGGAAATGTTTGTTTCTGTTAGGGCTGTTGTTATGTTAAATTGTTTTGTGCAGCTATCAGAGTCACTGTTAAACATTTTATTTGTATTAGTGTCTATAGTCCCACAAGAATTTTACTTTCCCAACTTACTCAGAAAGAGATTTACTGAACTGATAATATTATAATATTATAAGTTTAAAACTGTAATATGGAAGAGTGTGTGTGAGTTTGTTTCAGTTTTATTTAGATTCATTGTGCTTCTGCTTGATGCCTCTTGAGTTGTGTTCACTGGAACAGTTATCCTCATCACAGTCTCTTCACCAACCCTCTGCACCTGCAGCAAGTTGTTTTCACTTCAGTCAAACTGAAGGAGGTTTTTGTACGGCTCTAAATCACTGTGTGAACGCTCCACCATGGGCACCCAGACAGTAGTAATCTCCAACATCTTCAGCCTGAACACCACTGATGGTCAGAGTGTAGTCAGAACCAGATCTACTGCCACTGAATCGAGACGGAGTTCCAGAGAAGAGAGTTGATGCAGAGCGTATAAGAGTTTGGAGCCTGTCCTGGTTTCTGAAGGTACCAACTGAGATCAGCACCAATATTTGAACTCCCTGTGGCGCTGATGGCCACAGTCCCTCCAAGACTAACAGACTTGGATTTGTCAGTCTGAGTCAAAAAATTGTTGGCAGAAGACTCTGAAATGAAAATGAAATACAAACGTTGAGAATTAGCAGTGTAGATTACAATAAATTAGACATCAAAGATTTGAGGCAAGAGCAAGGTAAGTGATATTTATGCCAAATATGAACTTTTGAGAATTTACCAATGTTGGCTAACTGTGAAAAATTTCTCACCCTGACTCAGAAAACCCAACACTACAAGCAGAGTTATTGGCAACATCATCCTGATGCAGTTTCCAGTGTAAGTGCATGAAAACAGTTCAGACTCTCTGTGACATGAGAACTTAAACTCTGAGGAGCAGTGACGCATAAAAGTCATGCAAAATACTTTTAAGAAGGCAAACACACATCTGTCCTTGTGAAACAGAAAGCAGAGGTGATTCATTCAGCCATTTATTCAAAGAACTACATTTAGAAAATGTTAACTTTGGGTTGCTTTATATTGTTTCTCTTCATTTTGAATATTCTTCTTTCACTTTTGTCTTCATGACTTCATCCACATGATTTTTGGCTCATTACCACATGAACGGCGTCCCCTGCTGGCAAACTGCATCAACGCTGGACTCACTAAGAATCAACACAACATTTGAGTCGATTTTGAATTACCTTATTTTCACAATCATTTTGTCCTCCTCATACTGGTGAAAACACACACAGAGTTTAGATCCTGCTCAGAGTTTTAAGTGACAAGCCACCTGATTTTTTCCTTCACAATTCATAACAACATCATGACAAGTGTAAACTTTAAGAGACATATAATATACTGTCTGTGAATGTTCTCAGTCAGCCAGGTTACTGTTATTCAAGGAGGTTTAAAATCAAAGGAAACTGCACTAGGATGAAGAGAGGCAAAACGTCTTGGAGTAACTTAAACCTACCTAGTCCAGTTGTTTATGTAAAGTTAAAATTTGAGGTTTCTCTTTTTGGCATCTAGGATCTTAGACAGTCACACAAATGTGTCTCAGTTGCAGCTGCTGTTTTGTTGTAATTAACTGATGTTTTTGTTGAAAAAGGTGTAATATTTATATGTTGATTATCTGTTTAACAGCAACCCAACAAGAATGAGTTTGACTGAAATCAGAGAACAAGCCTGCTGTAAAGTGCTGGACAACAACATCTTAAAGAGTAATGTGAGTAGCTCGGCAGCTACCTCTAATAACTGTTAGAGGTCAGAAAACCGTTTTTCCATTATAAAACATAATGTTAAATGTTTTTCACAAATAAATATTCCACTAATTAATAACAAGATAAAGTGTGATGATCTTTTAGTGGAGAGTATTCAGATATTATATTAATGGAAAGCATCAACTAATACTGCACTACAGTAAGAGTAGATGATGAACATATTGAGTTATATTTTATATATTTTCATATCTTCTCTACAAAGAATTTAAATAGAGGTTTGTTTGAGTATAATGTGAAAGGGGATACATTTTTCGCACTATGTTACAGAATGTCTCATGACAGACTATAAGATTCATTTTTATTATTTTGTTATGTTTTGATCTGTTTACCTCATAACTATCTCACTTGCAAAGAAAATTTAACATTGTTTTTATTTGCTGACAACCACATGCAGTTATTCAGATAATTTAAGGTTAAACTGCATTTCACCTTCACTTAATTTTTCAGCCCCTTATACATCAGTACTGCTTTAGGGTTTGTATAACTGAAAATGCTCAAAATGTTATTAATGTTAATACTGTATGCTAATTTTTTGGTTGTTATGATTTTTCGAATTTTATTTTAAAGTTGGTCTTAATGCCCTTATTAAACTGTCTTCATTAAGTCTACAAACTTCTCATTTGTCCCATTGCTGTGTACACTGCATTGAAACATGTAACAATAAATACCTTGAAATATATTTAACATGTTAGTGTGAATCTGTAGTTTGAGCTTGGTGAGGTTACTGTCAGCTCTGTGTTCAGTGGTCTGTGTCAGAGTCTCTTCCTCTTCAGCAGCTGCAGTCGGTTCCCGCTGTAACAGCTCAGTGTCTCTGCAGTCTGACTGAGGGAGGTTTTTGTACGACTACAAATCACTGTGTGAACACTGGGCCACTGTGTACACCCATACAGTAATAATCTCCTGCATCTTCTGCCTGAACTCCACTGATTGTCAGAGTGTAGTCAGAACCAGATCTACTGCCGCTGAATCGAGACGGAGTTCCAGAGAAGAGAGTTGATGCACTGTATATAAGAAGTTTGGGAGCCTGTCCAGGTTTCTGAAGGTACCAACTGAGATCAGCACCAATATCTGAACTCCCTGTGGCGCTGAGGGTCACAGTCCCCCCAAGACTAACAGACTTGGATTTGTCAGTCTGAGTCAGAAATTTGTTTGCAGAAGACTCTGAAATGAGAAATGAAATGTTGACCCTGAGAAGAATGTTTTGATACCCAACAACATGGATCAGAAGTTTAGATTAAAATAGTAACAAAAAGACAAAAACAGAAAAGCCCACTGGACCAAAGATGAAAATATGTCAGACACATTTTCAAGCTCTCTCACCCTGACTCAGAAAACCCAACACTACAAGCAGAGTTATTGGCAACATCATCCTGATGCAGTTTTCAGTGTGAGTGCATGAAAACAGTTCAGACTCTCTGTGACAGAAGAACTTAAACTCTGAGGAGCAGTGATGCATAAAAGTCATGCAAAATATATTTAAGAAGGCAAACACACACCTGTCCTTGTGAAACAGAAAGCAGCGGTGACATAGAGGGGAAGTTAATTTTGAGGATTATTCTGTCGTTTATTCATAGAACTACATTTAGAAAATGTTGACTTTTTGTGGCTTATATTGTTTCTCTTCACTGTGAACATTCTTCTCTTGCTTGTGCCTTGTCCCAGATGATTTTAGGCTCATTAACAGATGAACGGCGTACCCTGTTGGCAAATAGCATCAACACTGACTCACGACAAACCAGCACAACATTTGATTGATTTTGAATTACCTTATTTTCACATTCAATTTCAATTCAATTCAGTTCAATTCAATTTTATTTATATATGTAGCGCCAAATCACAACAACAGTTATCTCACAGCGCTTTTCATAAAAGAGCAGGTCTAGACCATACTCTATGATGTTATTTACAGAAGCCCAACAGTTCCCACCAAGAGCAAGCACTAGGCAACAGAGGCAAGGAAAAACTTCCTGTTAAGAGGCAGAAACCTCGAGCAGAACCATGGCTCAGGGTGGGCGGCCATCTGCCTCGACCGGTTGGGGTGAAGGAGAGAGAGAGAGAGAGAGAGGGCAGCAGAGGAAGAGAGAGAAAAGAGAGGGATGGAAGGAGAGAGAGAGGGGAGGGAGGCAGCCTACACAATATACACACACAGAGGTACAGACAGTAAAGGTGATGTTGCTATAGACTTAATGAAAAATGGTACAGATATTTATAGTAGTATTAATGATAACAGTCGTAATGTTAATTATTATAATAACAATAATAACAATAGGACTAGTAACAATAGTCATTGCAGCAGAGCGTGTCGAGCAGGAACACGGGGGGGCAGCAGGTCCAGACTCCACAGCTCCAGAGCCAGAAAACCTGCAGGAAGTGACAGGAGGAGAGAGGAGAGACGAGAAAGCACAAGACTACCGGAAAGGAGAGAAGTTGTGGTAGTAACATGCAATAATGGGATGAGGTTGCATTCAGAGGGAGAGAAAGTAGAGGAGAGAGGAGCTCAGTGCATCATAGGAAATCCCCCGGCAGTCTAGGCCTATAGCAGCATAACTAAGGGATGGTTCAGGACTAACCTGAGCCAGCCCTAACTATAAGCTTTATCAAAGAGGAAAGTCTTAAGCCTACTCTTAAATGTGGAGATGGTGTCTGCCTCCTGAACCCAAACTGGAACCTGGTTCCACAGGAGAGGAGCTTGATAGCTGAATGCTCTGGCTCCTAGTCTACTTTTGGAGACTCTAGGAACCACAAGTAACCCTGCATTCTGGGAGCGCAGTGCTCTGGTGGGGTAGTAAGGTACTATGAGCTCTTTAAGATAAGATGGTGCCTGATGGTACTCCTCCTCATTCTGGTGAAAACACACACAGAGTTTAGATCCTGCTCAGAGTTTTAGGTGACGAACCACCTGATGTTTCCCTTCACATTTCATATAAACATCATGACAGGTTTAATCTTTAAGTGAAAATCAAAGGGAACTGGATGAGGTTGAAGAAAGGTGAAACCTCTTGGAGTAACTTAAACCTAGTCCAGTTGTTCATGTGAAAAATTTGAGGTTTCTCTTTTTGGCATCATGGATCTTAGATAGTTACACAAATGAAATTAAATGTCTCAGTTGGAGCTGCTCTTTTGTGGTAATTAACTGATATATTTAGTGAAAAAGGTAAAATATTTATATGCAGATTTATTGTTTAACAGCAATCCAACAAGAATGAGTTTGACTGAAATCAGAGAACAAACCTGTTGTAAAGTTTTGGAAAACAACATCTTAAATAATAATGTGATTAGCTCAGCAGATACATGTAAGTGACCTTAATAACTGTTGATCTTCAAGACACTAAAGTGTAGTCCATTTTTACGTTTTCAAACATATGGTTGAGTGTTTTTCACAAATAATTGTTCCACTTATTACTAACAAGATAAAGTGTGATGATCTTTTAGTGGAGAGCATTCAGATATTACATTAATGCAAAGTATCTACTAATACTGACATTTAGACTCAGCAAAGATAAGAGACTCTCAAGGAAAGAACAAATTCCTTTCGCTTTGCCAAAGAACTTTTGGGAAAACTCTGCACATGGGAGAGAGACAAACTAAAAGAGGAGTAAGGACAGAAAGGAGCTGAACTCTCTTTAACTAGTCAATATTCGTATGTAAATTATTGTAAAGGTCATATAGATATGCAAAATGTAACACAGAATGTAAAGCTGGACCTGTGAACCCACATGTTCACAAGGAGGAGTCCTCAGTTAAAGCCTTCCAAGAGTGTATGATCAAGAACTGTTGAGGAACTGAGAATTTAAGGTTCAGATGTACTCACTATTATAACTACACTGTAAAAAAAATCTGTAATTTTAAAGTTTTATTCCTTTTAATTTCACAGTTTTTTTCCTGTATTTTTGAAATACATGAAAAACTCGTAGCTGTGATTAACCATAACATTTCTGTTATTTTAAAGAAAATATTGTTTTTTTTGACATAAACAAACTGTTACAATACATTCAGGAATTTCCCATATAACTTGGTACAATTAGTAACAGTTAACCGTAACAAAAAACATTTGTTCTGTAACTTGACATAGATTTTCTTGTTAATTGACAAATATCTCCTTTAATTATGGATATATGGAAAATAACATTGATTTAAATGTTATTTTAATCAGTATAGTGTCTACAAGCATTGTTAAACTGTCGAAACACAGTTTTGATCATTGAAAACAGCCATAATTACTGTAATTTCACAGCTTTTGACTTTTATTATAATTCTTATATTACAAGTTAGATTAACATAGTTTATAATTGCCCCAAAGTGGTAAAATTACAGAAAGGTAATATTTTATTTATTGTTAAATGACAGGCATTCACACCTTTTAATGGGGTTAAAAAACTTCCTGTAAAATTACGGGTTAGTGATGAAAAATTAATTTTAATGCCATTTTACAGATACTTGATTGAAGAGTCTTAGCTATAGGTGTATTATCAAAACCTAAAGTAAACATATTTAAATCCTGTTTTTTCATAATTAAAAATTACCACATGTTCACATTATTTTACATATATTCATTTATCCTATAATAGAGACCAGAAATCCATTTTGAGTAATCTTGTAGTAGGGTTATTTGACAGTTTCAGACTTCCTTAAATTTACTTAATTTGAGTAAACTCAGACATTTACATTTATTCATTTAACTGATGCTTTGATCTAAAGCGACTTACAATTGAGGTTGCATGTGGATGGGTCACAGTAGGGGATTGAACCTGAGTCTCTTACACCAAAGGCATGTGT
>NW_024043819.1:0-7797 GCF_014851395.1 Micropterus salmoides
TATATATATATCTTATACACACTGTGTCGTTACGTGTACTGTGTATATATATATCTTATACACACTGTGTCGTTACCGTACTGTGTATATATATATCTTATACACACTGTGTCGTTACCTGTACTGTATATATATATATATCTTATACACACTGTGTTGTTACCTGTACTGTATATATATATCTTATACACACTGTGTTGTTACCTGTACTGTTATATATATATATCTATACACACTGTGTTGTTACCTGTACTGTGTATATATATCTTATACACACTGTGTCGTTACCTGTACTGTATATATATATCTTATACACACTGTGTTGTTACCTGTACTGTGTATTATATATCTTATACACCTGTGTTGTTACCTGTACTGTGTATATATATATCTTATACACACTGTGTCTACCTGTACTGTATATATATATCTTATACACACTGTGTTGTTACCTGTACTGTATATATATATATCTTATACACACTGTGTCGTTACCTGTACTGTGTATCCACGCCCTGTTTTAAATTCCCTCTAACTGCACTGCTGTCCTGTGTAATTAGATTTATTTCTGCCCCTCCTGCTGCGAGCTGTTCTGTGTTAATGGCGTCTATATAAACGTGTAAACAGCTCAGTAGTCCATCGTCGTGACTTCCTGCGCTGACTTCAGTAAAAGCTCTGAGTGCTTCTCCCTCCGCTGATGCAGAAACAGATTGTGCAACAGTTTGCTGTTGATCAATGTCGCCCCCCCCCCCCCCCCCCCCCCCGTACCATATGGTCTCTTCCTCCCACCAGATTCCCCCTGACCCTCATCACATATGATCTGATTGGTTAATGAGGTAATGAATGGCGGCGACCAGCTGCTGACACACAGAGAGAGGAGGGAAATGATTATTGTACTTTAATTGATGGAGACAGACTGCTGTCCTGCCAGCGCCCCCTACAGGCTGCAGTGCTCCCTACAGACAGGTGTACGCTCAGTTTGTCCTGCAGGTGCGCTAGAGGAAACGTCAGAGGTCAGTCACGTAGAGGGTTCATCCTCCGGAGAGCAGGAAGGAGAGCAGGACGTTTACCCACACAAAAGATTCAGTTTTCACATTTATTTCTCTTGTTTTGGGTATTTTATTCATTTCTACAAACACAAAGATCTTTTTATCTCTCTCTCTCTTTTTGAAACACGTCACATAAATAAAAATGTTAAGTTAAAATAAGAATAAAATTTTATTTATATTTTAAATGTTAATTTCCTGTTTGCATTTCTATGATAATATAATTCGGCTCCCAGATTTATATTTTTAGTGAAAATGTTTGTTTGTTTGTTTTGTCTCGTGCTTTCGGCCACGTTAGCGGCTCCGTTCCGCTGACGTCATCAGACGGCGCCGGGTTGGAGGCTGTAGTTCAGCGGCGGAGAGAGAATGAAGGAAAAAGTGAGTAAACCGTTTGTTTACCGGAGCAGCTGCTCGGGACGTAAACACACGTTCTCCGGTTTGTCCTGCAACAGGAGCCGCGGTTAGCATCGGTTAGCATGCTGCTAGTTTATCACCTTCATGCTGACCGGCTAACGTGCCGACAGCTAGCTAACTGTTAGCATCTGGAAACAAACAAACAAACAAACAAACAAGATCAGTAAACAAACAGTTTGAGTTAATCCTGTAGAGGTACTCAGTGAACATGATCCCACGCCAGACTCCATTCAAATATCTGCTAATTTAAGATCTGTATTGTAGAACAGCGTGGATCATTCAAATTAAATTCTCTATGATTCTTCCAACAAGCCAAGTGCAACATAAGATGCAGCAGGTTGAGTCCGACTTAATTAAGTGACCAGATAAATTCCTGTTGCTGTGGTAGCTGCTACTCACCAGACAGAGCCACCGCCATGACTCCACACCAAACTCCATTCACAGATCTGCCAGTTTGCTGTTAGTAGAAATATTATATCACAAACATCAGGCACTTTCTCAGCAGAGTCAGACATTTAAATTAAAGAGACCATTACCTGTAGCGGACTTCCTGTAAAGAAACGTCTTCTTTCTAGGGCTGCTAGATTATGGCAGAAAATCATAATTTCTTTGGTCTTCTGTGCTTCAGATGTAGTAACCTGCTGAGGAGCTCATCCCGCTGTGTTGTTTAGTTCCCCCAGTCTACAGGTCTGTGCATTCCTCACTGCACCGCTGACACTAGATGTATTCTTTAATTCCACGAGGAGCTCAGGATGCAGGCTTGTCTCTGGAAATATAAAACAAAGCTGTGTGAATGCATGTTCAGTAGTGGCTCCTCCTCTCTAATCGGAGACAACATGAATTTCTACCAAACTCCATTCAGGTATCTGTCAGTTTAATACACTGCTCATAAAAATAAAGGGAACACTAAAATAACACCTCCTAGATCTGAATGAATGAAATAATCTCATTAAATACTCCTTTCTTTACATGGTTGAATGTGCTGACAACAAAATCACACAAAAATTATCAATGGAAATCAAATCCATCAACCCATGGAGGTCTGGATTTGGAGTCACACTCAAAATCAAATGGGAAACACTACAGGCCGATCCAACTTTGATGTAATGTCCTTAAAACAAGTCAAATGAGGCTCAGTAGTGTGTGTGGCCTCCACGTGCCTGTATGACCTCCCTCCCTCCTGTGGACGGCGCCCTCGTACCACCCTCATGGAGTCTGTTTCTGACACTTTGTGGCCTGCTGGAGGTCATTTTGCAGGGCTCTGGCAGTGTTCCTCCTGCTCCTCCTGCTCCTCCTTGCACAAAGGCGGAGGTAGCGGTCCTGCTGCTGGGTTGTCGCCCTCCTACGGCCTCCTCCACGTCTCCTGATGTACTGGCCTGTCTCCTGGTGGCGCCTCCGTGCTCTGGACGCTACGCTGACAGACACAGCAAACCTTCTTGCCACAGCTCGCGTTGATGTGCCATCCTGGATGAGCTGCACTACCTGAGCCACTTGTGTGGTTGTAGACTCTGTCTCATGCTACCACTAGAGTGAAAGCACCGCCAAACATCAGCCAGGAAGCAAAGGAACTGAGAAGTGTGGTCCACCACCTGCAGAACCACTCCTTTATTGGGGGGTCTTGCTAATTGCCACCTGTTGTCTTTTCCAGTTTGCACAACAGCATGTGAAATTGATTGTCAGTCAGTGTTGCTTCCTAAGTGGACAGTTTGATTTTACAGGAGTGTGACTGACTTGGAGTTACATTGTGTTGTTTAAGTGCTCCCTTTATTTTTGGAGCAGTGTATTAGTGTAACAGACAAACACCACTGGAGGCTTCAAACTACACACAAAACACAGACCTCGTTTTGTTTTCTCGAAGTATTTTCAGCAAGTCAGACCCTGAAATGACGTGAATAGTATTAAGATCACATTTTGTGTTTGTCATCCGCCATTAGTTAAATGTAATTGTTAACTTCTGAAGCTTCAGAGTGGATCATCGTGTCCTGTTCGTTGGAATATAAAGTTTTATCTTTGATTCTCCCGCAGACTCTCAGGATGCAGCTCGTGTAGGTCGACACAGAATGAGTCGTGATGAGAAGAGACCAAGCTGGCCGGAGTGTTCCTCTTCGTGGGCTGCCTGCTCGCCTACCTCATGTTCGTGAAGCGTCACTACGCCGCCACAAAGCCCGACGCCTACAGACTACCTCCCCTCGCCCGGGCCGGCCCGGACCAGCTCGGAGACGATAGGCCCCGCGGCTGGGCCGAGCTTCCGGTATGGCATCATGTTCGATGCTGGAAGCACCGGGACCCGAGTCCACGTCTTCAAGTTCCAGATGGAGAACAGAGGTACAGCAGGGGACGGATGGAGATGTTCATGTGTGCTGCAGTAACAGAGCAGCTAATATCATTACACCAAACTCCATTCATATATCTGCCACTTTAATATCCATTTGCATGTCGGGCAACACTTGATTTAACCAGAAGGAACCTTGTTTAAATCTTTGCTTAGAGACACCTGGCCAAGACCGCATACCTGTTAGTTTTACGTTTCTCAGTTACATGCACTTTAACATGGCTTCACATTTGTCTGAAGTATGTAGTAAGTTCTTTCAGCATATTCAAGTCTGACAAAGTAACCTGCACGTGTGTATTTCAATGCCCAACATGTTAGAAAAGCCTGACTTCTAAGATAAAATCCTGTCTTTAGTGTAAAGTAGGAGTTCAAAAGGTACATTTACGATCATCATTGGAGCATCGACCAGAATGCACAGTAGTAAGCCAGGAAAATCCTCAATAGGTAACGAGCCAATCAGTGTGAGAGAAAAGAAAGGAAAGTGAATAAAGTAGAAATAATGCTGCGTTGCAGACCGGTCGGACTGGGAATTTCCAAGTTGAAATGCCCGACTTCCGACCTCAAAGCGTTTCAGGTGCATGACGCCAAATGTAAACAATAAACATGGCTGACCGTGACAAACTTATGTTCCTTTGGCAGGTTTCTGACAGTTAAAGCCTCGGCATTATTTAAATACATGGAAATATACTTCATGTTGCCTTTCAGTTTATGTTGTGTGTGTTTCCACGGGAGCTGCCATTGTTGTGTGATGTCATTCAGCTGCTACTCGTGAAGGCGGGGTACATCATTTTAGTAGGAGTAGGAAATCCGACTTCAAGTGGCGTTCCAGGATAGTTTTTGTAGTTGGAGGTTGTGGAACGCAACATAAATTGGGGATCTTTACTACACTTAGTTTCTTCACAAGATTTTCAAATTTCATTGTGTCGCGTCCACTGAGTCTGCCTGTGTTAGCGTTACGGCTGCCGGAGCTAATCGCAGCCATTCTAGTCAGTGGTTGTGAGTCCACTAGACAGGCGACAGCGAAGTCAGAAAACAGAACGGCATAGAGAATCTGGTCGATTTTCAAAATAAAACACCCTGTGTAACTCCAGATCGTATATCAACAATAAACACAATTAAAATGGATAAAAAAAACAACAACATTTAACTACGTAGCCTACTTAACCATGGTAGAAGCACAAAAATCAAGCACTAATTACCAAATCACCAGAAAAATCAGGCAAAATGTTCAGATTTTGAAATGCTCAAGGTATTTCTAAATATAGAAAATAAAATAGGAGCTAAAATTTACCTGTCCAGCCCTGGAGACACACAGGTAAGCCAAAATCTAAACTAAATAAGCAAAACCAACCCGGCTCCATGGACGGGAGGACAGTCAGCAGTGGAGGGGTGGCTGAGTGAAGAAGGACCGGCTGCCCCGGGTGCAGGTTACCCTGCCATCAGTGATTGTGATGTTGGCTGTTCACCTTTAACTTTAAACTCCAATATGAAACAGGGTCTCTGGAATTCAAACCTCTGTCGTGGACGCTGACTGGACTCATATGGATCCTGTCAGATTAAACTGTAAAGGTTTATAAATCAGACCTCTGATTTGCTTCTGCTGTATTTAAAATCCAGACATTAATTACCAGCCGTGGATCCCGACAGACAAGAGGAGCTTTCAGCCTTAGTCCTCTCTGCGGCGGAGCTGCTGCCAGTTAAAAGGACACAAAACTCATTAGTGCGTTTTAGAGGTTTTTGGGTTTATTAGGCTTAGAGAAAGTTTCCTGCAGAGCTCGGCCAAATGCCTTCGTTATCGCATTTAACCGCTAAGCTAAATCACACAGGCTGAGTGCTGTTTTTGGCTTCTTTTTAGCATCAGAACTAACCGGACTAATGGAAGCACCTGTTAGTTATACAGACTGGGATTGTCATTAAGAGCTTAATGACAGCTCGGATGTAGGCACAGGTCCAGGGTCAGCCTGTCAGAGGGATGGAGTCAAATGAAATTAAATGTGGCTGTAAAACAGTGAGGCATCATTTCAGAACCTGAAAGAAGCTGAAGCTAAAGGTAAAGCTAAGGGTAAACTAAAGCTGAAGCTAAAGGTAAAACTAAGGGTAAACTAAAGCTGTTAAAACTAAGGGTAAAATTAAAGGTAAAGCTGTAGGTAAACTAAGGTAAAGCTAAGGGTAAAACTAACTGTAGGTAAAACTAAGGGTAAAATTAAAGGTAAAGCTAAAGCTGAAGCTAAAGGTAAAGCTAAAGCTGAGCTAAAGGTAAAGCTGAAGCTAAAGGTAAAGCTAAAGCTGAAGCTAAAGGTAAAGCTGAAGCTAAAGGTAAAGCTGAAGCTAAAGGTAAAACTAAGGAAAGTTGAAGCTGAAGTAAACTAAAGCTGAAGCTAAAGGTAAAACTAAGGAAATTGAAGCTGAAGGTAAAACTGAAGCTGAAGCTGAAGGTAAAACTAAAGTTGAAGCTGAAGGTAAACTAAAGTTGAAGCTGAAGGTAAAACTAAAAGTGAAGCTGAAGGTAAAACTGAAGCTGAAGCTGAAGGTAAAACTAAAGTTGAAGCTGAAGGTAAAACTAAAAGTGAAGCTGAAGGTAAAACTGAAGCTGAAGCTGAAGGTAAAACTAAAGTTGAAGCTGAAGGTAAAACTAAAAGTGAAGCTGAAGGTAAAACTAAGTTGAAGCTGAAGGTAACTAAAAGTGAAGCTGAAGGTAAACTGAATGTAAGACTAAAGGTGAAGGTAAAACTGAATGTAAGACTAAAGGTGAAGCTGAAGCTGAAGCTGAAGCTGAAGCTAAAGGTAAAACTAAAGTGAAGCTGAAGTAAAACTGAAGCTGAAGCTAAAGGTAAAACTAAGGAAAGTTGAAGCTGAAGGTAAAACTGAAGCTGAAGCTGAAGGTAAAACTAAAGTTGAAGCTGAAGGTAAAACTAAAGTTGAAGCTGAAGGTAAAACTAAAAGTGAAGCTGAAGGTAAAACTGAAGCTGAAGCTGAAGGTAAAACTAAAGTTGAAGCTGAAGGTAAACTAAAAGTGAAGCTGAAGGTAAAACTAAAGTTGAAGCTGAAGGTAAAACTAAAAGTGAAGCTGAAGGTAAAACTGAATGTAAGACTAAAGGTGAAGGTAAAACTGAATGTAAGACTAAAGGTGAAGCTGAAGCTGAAGCTGAAGGTTACTCACTGCGTTTTGTTTGTCTTTTTTCCTGCAGAAGCTCCCAACTGGCCCACGAGACATTCAGGGCCATCAAACCTGGACTGTCTGCGTATGCTGATGATCCAGAGAAGGTACAGCTGCTGGTTTTCCTACCTGAACTTTCTCGTGTTATTTATCGTGCCCCCCCCCCCTAAACCAATCTGACAGAGGCTTAAATGTCAGATTAGCAGCAGCAGAGTTCAAACAAGTAGTCGAGCGAAGGATCAGTCGATCGCCAGAAAATGAATCGGCGGCATTTTATAATCGTTTAGGTCCAACTTTTTGTAACACGTCCTGGCTGTTTTACTCTTCTGTCCAGCAAACCGAACGTCTCTGAGGGAGGCAGAGATCCTGCAGGAGGTGAATCTGAGTCTCTCTCCTCTTCAGAGTCAGAAGTCAGATCTGAACTCACAGACATGTTGAATCATTCAGAGACGCTCAGAACTTCCTGAGAATCTCCATGTTGTTTCTCCAGGCCTTTATGTTGCTGTTAGCATGTTTAGCATGTTAGCATCTGTTGTGTGTCCAGTGTTCAGCAGGAATCGTGGAGCTTCTGGAGGTGGCCAAGGCCAGCGTCCCCCCCTCCGTCTGGACCGTCACCCCTGTGGTCCTGAGGGCCACGGCCGGCCTCCGCCTGCTGCCCGGGAGAAGGCCAAACACCTGCTGGACCAGGTGATCTTCAGGTCCCAAACACACCTGCGCGCAGCAATTTACTGAAACATTAAACTTTATTTACCTTGACTGTGTCTGACAGACGGGAAAAAGAAAACAAGAGGTGTCCCATGAACATAATCCACGTTGGGTCGAATACGTGTTCTTTTTGTTTTAGTTTG
>NW_024043820.1:0-14914 GCF_014851395.1 Micropterus salmoides
GGCACAGGTGGATGGTTTCATCTTTTTGATGATGTCCTCAACCTCTCGCTGTGAGATGACAAAAAAACAGAAGAGAGGCTGGGAAATCCCAGGCTGTGGGTCAGCAGTTGGGACAGGCGTGGAGAAACTGGACTGCAGGGAGCGGATGGTGTCTACTTTTTTCTGAAAAAAAGCGATGAAATTGTTGCACCTCTTCTGTGGCTTCTGAATGAGAGTGAGTTTGCGGTTTGAGGCCTTGAGGCGCCGCTCAAGGACACGACCAGCTGTTTTCATTTGCCGGAGTTCCTAGGTGTACCGGGGCTGAGCGTAAGAAGCTGACAGTTCTAGTTTTGACAGGGGCGACTGCTCAGAGATGGTTGTAGAAGTCAACAACTCAGTGACTGAGGAGAAATCAGCAGGGAGAGATGTTGGAGGTCTATGGTCAAGGTGTCCGGGCTGATCTTTTGAGGTCCCTATAGCAGAATTGACGCTCGTCTTTGGTGTGCAAGGAAAGGAGTGACAGCTCCAAGTTCTGTCTGTGTATGACAGCTAGGCCGCCACCACAACCAGTGCTGCGGGCTCTCTCCAGGTAGCTGTAACGGGGGGACAGACTTCATTAAGCGCTGAAACCCCTGGCTGGGCCATGTTTCTGTCAGGCACATGAAGTCTAATCCCTTGTCCATGATGTGGTGTTGTAAAGGATGCTTTATTTGTGAGGGATTGTGTATTGAAAAGTTCTATTTTGAGTGTGATGCTGTGGTGAATCTCTGTAGAGGCCGTAGTACACTGGAATATATCATTTTAAAATGTACTGGTACACACACTGAAACCATTCCAACAAGTTTTATATTGAAAACTACAAATAAATTGCCATTTTGTTTGCATAAAATAAAAAGCAGCAAATACCTTTTGTAAACATATGAAAATCATCTAAGTGTGCATTATCAAGATTTTATATATTTATATTATATAGGTAATAAAATATCCTGTGGACAATTACATGAAAACAAATAAGTCTTTAGAAGACAGTGATAGTAACTGCAATGAGCCCAAAAACTGACGTAAATACAGAGCAGTCTGTAGCGTTTCTAGATATGCTGGTTAGTTGACTAAACTGCGTGTGTTATCATGTGCAGTGGATGAATAGACTCTGCCGACACATGACGCACACGCTGCAGAACAACGTGTAGCGTTTTTACAAGAGCATGCTAACACAGAGCTTCAGTTTACACACTGTTAGCAAGTCAGAGAGACAAACCAAAGCTAACTCACCCTGCATTCACTATAAGGTCATTTTCTTCAATCAAGTTTACCTCAGCACTCTCATAAAAACTAAAATACGACCGGACTTCAGAGTGACTGAAAAATCTCCGCAGCGTTCTTCCGCTGTGTATCATTGACCCAAACAAACCCACGTTGCATTCTGCGCGCCTGCTTCTGGGAGATGCTGGACAGTGTTTGCCATGAGATTATAATAGCGCAGTTAACTGTACCCAGTTATCATGGTAATTAAAATGTGTACGGTAATAATAACCGCCGGGAATTTTACCATGGTTAACCGTTAATCGTTTCATCCCTACCTATAACAAGCAATAATCAAAAGATAGGCCTACCCAATTTATCCGATCCTTATTGTCAACTCAGTGTTCTATGAGAAATAATATAGTTATTACCTACTAATTACTTAGCATATACTCCTTAAAAAAGTAGCCTAATTTTAGCTACTCTACTACTGGGTGATATAACGCCACACTCTCCCAATGAGTCCAAGCATCACTGTCAGTAGCGGCCAGAGTTTCTTTCCGAGTTTCACGTTGCTGTGTTGATATGCATGATTCACGTGGGTCAGATTTTCAGGTCTGAAAATCCGGAAAAATCACATCCCTGATTAATAAAAATTCCATCTGAAACAACACATTACTGGCTAAGATGACCATGTATATTGGTCTGTACTCTGCATGGCATCATAGAATTATACATGACTTTACTTTGTTTTGATATCGGGATTACTACAATGGTATATTTCTACCATACTGTTTGTTATTTGACACTTGTTTTTTATATAGACCAATTCTGTACAGACATTCAAATCAGTTTTGTCATTTTAGTCCAGTTATCCAGGATGAGTTGTGCGCAGAGTAACAGTTTTTCCAGCTGCTCCCAGGTCTTTCAACATCTTCCTGCAAGTGCAAGTGAGTAATTGTACCGTGATGTGTAATTTTCTTTTGTAAAAATGGATTTTTATAAAATTGGTATAGAAAAAAGTATCGTTCAGGAACTCGTATCAAAGTCAAGGTATCGGTCTCAGAAGTTTTTCAATGATACCCAGCTCTACTTTCCCATGAACTTAACTGCTGTCCTTGTGGTTAGTACCAAACTGGAGCCGTCAGTCATTAGTTCTGCTCAGTTCAGCTCAGCTCTTGTGACTGGTGTACCACATGTCTTTAACAACGCAATTCTTTCACACTCAACCCACTCCTAATTGGCCAACTCAGAAAATTACACAGCAGAACACAGCACAAGACAGACACACACCACTATAGGGCACGTATGACAACTCACTCAGAAGATGAAAACAGCTCTTCACAGTCTTCTGTGTTTGTTTCAGAGAAACATCCTCCCCAGCGGGTGGACATTAAAAGATGGGATTCACATTAGGGTTTCACGCTGTAGATTTAGGTTTACTATAAATACTTTCTGTCCTGAAGTTGAGACATTACTAATATCTAACATGAAGTGAGGATTTAATGAATGTGGACGTACATTCTGTCTCACGATTCTTTTGGTACACAATATCTTGGCACAACATGCAGTCGCGGGAGATTAAGCTGCTTTCCACATGAATGTCGCCAAACAATTACTATTTGCAGAACAGTAGACAATAAGTTGACAGTTGTACAAAGTGTGGCCCAGAATCATATTCCTACTGATTAGAAATGCACAAACAGTAAATGCCATACTATATACAGCCCCTGGTTTGGACTAAAACTGCCAGCAAAATCCGCAAATTAAAATGTAAAGCTGGTCTAAGCACCACCTTGATGAAATCCCATATTAAGCTGAGCCGAGGAGTCAATGTGCACTGGAGGGAATAAGAGTGAAGCCAAGCCAACAGGGAGTTCTGCCTCCTATCTCATCCCCCCTTCCCTTTTTTTCTCCACTATCATTACCTTGTCTGTCACTCCCCACGCAATTTTCTCCAATTTCTTTATCTTTTTTCTCCTTTTTCCTGGCTATCTTATAACCTTTCCCTACTCACTAACTATATCCCTTTCTCCCTCCACCTTACCCCTCACTATACCTCTCCTGCTCACCCAATTTTCTTCCCTCCTCCCCATTTCCCTCCTCCTCCCCTCAGGTTGTTTCCTCCTCTCTCTATCTGAAGGTGCCACATCTGGCAGCTTTCCGCTCCAGACTAGGCATGCCTGGCTGGAGAGAGAGAGAGAGAGAGAGAGAGAGAGAGAGAGAGAGAGAGAGAGAGAGAGAGAGAGAGATAATCGGGCTAATCCCTCCGTCATCCCAGAGGCTATCACGCTACTCTATAACCCCCTAATCCCTCTAATTCCCTCACACTCTGCAGTCATCCTCGCTGTCAGACACATTGGGATCCTTATCAGCAGGCAAGAGCTGCAGGCGCTGTGTGTGTGTGTGTGTGTGTGTCAGTTGCTTCCTTTTAATCAGTGAAGGATGTCTGTGGCCTTACAGCCAGACTGACCTGACCCGGGCGTTGAGGAACTTTGTCAAATGGATAAACAAACCATCTCCATGCAAAATGAGGAATACATCGAGAAGATAAACACTCTTCCTCCCTCTTTGGGCTTTTTGATGCTTCCAATTAAAGCGCTGTATGAAAATGTTATCCCCCTCCTCCTCCTCCTCTCCTCTTTCTCCCTCTCTTTATTTTTCTTACTGAGGGTGGGTGCAGATGCGAAGGAGTGCAGCAACAAAGAGACGAAAATCTGCAAGGACACCATGATCAATAAACACATTTTACACACAGATTTGCTGGAGATGGAAGGAGGGATTTGGAAGGCAATAACAGCCCCAGAACTGCACCTCGGACTGCCAACAGTTGATCACATCATCATAGATATATTGATTGATATATCAAAAGGAACCGGGAGCAGGAGGGGAGTTAGCACTTCATCTAAGCAGAGCTGGGACCATTCAGCTCTTGTTATCTGGTGTAAAGAATAAGCTGAACAGCCAGGACAACCACAGACGCTTCAGTTGTGTTTATCAGCGACATCACCGACTGTGCCCTTTGAACTCTGAAAATACTCCCACAAGGATAAGTGCAGGTTTGGTGAGGGCTTAGAAGGTTATTTTCTTCCGGATGCTCTCACCAGGGGACTGTGTGTATGTGTGTTATTGATCGGTGCTCCTATTTAACAGCATGCTGTTTATCATGCTCGCTGCTCAGTGGGCGCCAGCTGATTGCATTATTGGAATTTGACCATGTGCCTTTGAATGTCTATCAGTCTGTCTGTCCATCCATCCGTTAGGGCAGGGCAATATGCCAAAAAAGTATCACAATCATTTTGTTTTTTTCAGAACCTAAAAAAAATGACCAAGAAATCTACAAGCTGAAAAAGGAAATGTTTCCAGCCAGGGAGCTCACATCTTTGGTCAGTTATGTTAAAAATATGACATTTTTTATTCATACCATTTTGCCATTATATGCCTAATAACTACGTGGGGAAAAACAGACAGTAATGTTATGGTTTGTTACTGAGGTGTTTCTCTATGTGCCTTGCCTCTTGATTCAGGGGATGGGTCTAATTGCTGATGTTTGAAACTGTAAGCGCTTTCACTCTGAATAGTTTACTGAATGGTGATGCAAAAGTAAGTAACTTAGTTTTCCATCTTTGTAAGCACATACATCACTGACCTGTTTTGTGTCCGACTTTAGTAGCATAGCCCCGTTTGAGACTGTCTCAACCACTGTGTGACCAAATGGGCCTTTTAGAAGTCAAATATTTTCTCAATTAATCATTTAGTTGATAAAATGTCCATCGTGATTCCCTTATGCCCAAAGTGTCTTTGCCTGTTTCTATTCCCAGAACTCTAAAACCTAAACATAATCTGTTTACTATCAAATAAGACAAAGAAAAGCAGCAAATTCTCAGAAAGTGATTGGGTGGAAGAAGGGAATGTTTAGTATTTTTACTTAAAAAATGACTTAGATGATTCATTTTCTGATAATTTTTCTGTCAAATGGATTAATTGACAAATCATTTCATATTTGAATGTATTGCCACACACTACCAATGTCATGTTATCTTGTTTATTCACTAAGCTCTGTAAGTTTAAGGTTTGTTATGACTGTCACTTTCTGTGCCGTCAAGAAAGGGCTTCTCTCTTGTCTAACTATTCAACTTCTGATAGCAAAATAACAGTATGTAGTGTGTTCAGCTACTCAACCAACATGTTGTGGGCTATCCATATATTGGAGGAAATGTTTCTATCGTGTTCACATCGTTTATATTACCCAGCCCTTTTGTCTAGCGATCCATTTATCGATATGTATCTATGCAACCAGCCATCCATAAATCCTGTAGTCATATAAAAAATGAGAAGACAAAGAGTTCACAAGTTGTGTCCCTTGCCTCTTATATCATCCTTTTTATTCAGTGTCACCAGTGAAATGTGGCGTCTGATGACACTTCCACCCACTCTCTGATGATTCTGTGGGGCTGTGGCAGTGATGGGAGCACTGGCATTGTGGCTAATGCTAGAGCTTGAGCAGGGCTCCTGCAAGAGAGACAGCTCATCAAGCTGGGGAGCCAGCCAAGTGGAGTGTGACAAATCTCCATTTACCATCGGCGCACGGGGGCAAGGGTAAAATTAGAAACTCCGCCGCTTCTAACTCCCCGCTGCTAATTCCATTTCGTGCAAATTAATAAGTGTTTTTGTCCTCCACCCCTCGCTCCTCCCCCGCCCCTCGTTCTCTCGCACTCTCACTCCCTCCCTCATCTGCTCTCCTTGACGAATTGCATTATCTCAAGGAAAAAAAAAAAAGAAGCTCATACACTAGTAATGAGACATTGTTAGGCAAATCCCAAGTCAGCTCCAGCATTGTTTATGGAATAAATGCCTGATTATCAGCTTGAGAAGTGTGTCTGTGTGTATGGGAGAGACAAACTACACTGCTATTGGCTGCAGGGCAAGATACAACTTGTTTTATGCTGCTGTTGTTCTTTTGTCATCATCATTACCGTTTCCCATTTGACAAGAAAACACTCTTGATAATTTGGCAATTCATTATAAGAAATGACCCAATGTGAACTGAAGCAAGGCGTGGAATGCAGCAATATGTTAATGGTCCTCTGGTGAAGTATTCTCTTGTAAATGGATGTTGATTTCCCTGTGAAATTTATGCTAATTACCATATTTTGTTCACAGAAAATAAAATTTTTAGATGGTGATATGTTCTCAAATATGGCATCTCAGAGATTATTTTTAAAAGTCATATTTACACAGTCATATTTTCAACTGTGCAATTCATAGTTAACTGAAAAACTGACTTTATATTGTAGCTCATCCACCATTTTCTGAACAGCTGATGGTCATGTAGAGTCCAAGTAAAACTGCAACTTCCATCAGTGTTTCCCACAGGATTATAAAAGATGGTGTCCCCAGTAAGAAAATTTTGTACATTTTAAAGTTAAATGCATAATTTGGGGCAAAATTAAGAGGCTATCTATGAAGAACTTTGCACTCTTGTAAACAATGTTGTGCTCTAGTAAACTATTTGATCATAAGCCCATTGTATAGCTATAAATGGTGATGAAACAGCAATAAAAGTCAACAACTATCTAAATCAAAGATTACATTTTATTGTTGTTGTTTAATAATATTTGTTTAAATGGACACATGTAATATGTTTTATACTTTCTGTGAATATAATCCAATTAATCTTATTTCCATACTGAATAGACACCTTATTTTGAAAACCAGATGTTGTCACATGCGTATCCATTGCGTTAAATTCATCAAGTCCGACCCAATTTGATAAATAATGTTGTATGTGGTTCTAGTATCGCATAACTTGAAGACTTCATAGCTTCTCTTCAGGTAGGACTCTCATACTGCAACACTTGTCATTGTAAATAGAGAAAATGACGTCTCTAACCTGCCTGTCAGCTCGCACTGGTCCATTTCAGTGGATTTACCATAAAGTCTTTAACTCGTGTGCAATTTAGGTGTGGCTAGCTGAATCCCCTTCTCACAAATGACAGAAACAAACCGTTAGCTTTACTGTAGTTACCTCAAAAGAAAAGTGGTTGTCTCGAGTCGGATGTCAAAGTGTGTGAGCGTGCAAGCTTACAGCAGTGTGGAGCAGCTCCCACAAAATACAACGTTAGAGGTCTGTAATGTTATTATGAGATGTGTAAAAAAAAAAAAATACAATATCACTATCTAATACAGTGACCCTATATTGAGGCAAAATTCAAAAATAAGAAATCTTAATTTGTCTAGTCTATCCAGGCTCAACATGAGGTGGAGGTGGTACCATCCTGATCACATGCACACCTTCAACTTGCTCAAGCAAACAATTTTTCGTCGATGGTTGCTTCGCAGTCGCGTCGCGGCCCTCTGGATTGTGGTGGTGTTGAGTCCTAGGGGCTGGGTGTATCTGCTGACTCCCTAGGGCTGAGGGTCTGTTGCTGCTGTCGTGGGGTGATTGCTGTCTCTTTTCTTTGGGGACGGTGGGGGTTTGTGTGTGGGATGCTTCGCTGCTAGGGAGGGAAGCGCGCGGGGGTGGGGGTCTTCTGGCCTGACCTGGCCTTAGTGGCATTGCCTCCTGGGTGTGGGCCGACCTTCGGGTCTGGGCTGTTGGGCCGTTCTGTCCTTGGCCGGGGTCCTTGCTGCTCCGGACCTGCTCCCTTGTAGGGGGGGGGGGGTTGTGCCAGCTCCGATGGCCTGGTGGTGTTCGGAGTGCTCCTGATTGTGGGGGAACGGTGAGGTGGGGGGGTGGCAGTGGGGCTGCCGGAGGTGCCCCGGCGGGGACAGGGGATTGTTGGACTTTGGGTTGGGGCTGCACTGACCTGCCTCGGGGTGTGTGGTCTGGGGCTCAGGGCTTTGGAGCCTCTGGGTCTGGGGCGGGTCTGTGCGCTGGGGGGCTGGGCCCCCCTGGACCCGTCCTGGGGATGGGCGGGGTTGTCGCTGACTCTGGGGTGCTGCCGGTGCTAGAGGGGCTCTTGCTATAAGCCCTGGGCTGGAGGGACCTGGCGTCCTTCTGCTTAGGGGGGTGGGGGACGGGACTGAATGAATGATGGGGCCAGTCAGGAATCTGGTCTTCTAGCCTCCCTATGACCTCATTCACCTTTCCCCCTTTGGTCAGGTCTCACAACATACACCCTTAGGACCCTGGGGGGCGGGCAGCCTGCAGGGCGTTTGGGGGGTGGGGCTGCTTTATTGCGGCCTCGCACTTCTTCCTCCCCCACTGCCCGCCCCTCAATTTTAATTACACATTAGACACAGAGGGCTTGGGGGGTGGGAGGGGCACGATGGGAGGCTCCACTACCTGACAGTTGTGGGGTGCCTGTGTCACAACTACCCACCAATTTTAGTTGCACCTTAGTTACCACACACCTTATCTTTACTCCACCATACAACACTTCACAATCCATGACATGCATCCAACACAAAACAATACATGTACAGAGGCAGGCAGAGGGGTTGAAGGAGTGGGGGAGATTCTCATTGGCCAAGTGTCCTACCCCTGGAGCCCCGGGCGTCGGGGGTGCTGTGGGGTTGGTGACGGCCTTGCCTGATGTGGGGTGGGCTGGGGGGGGGGTCGGGGCTCCCCTGGCGTGGGGGTCCGCCCTTGACCTAGGGTTCTGGGGACTCGGGCTTGTGGCCTTTGCTCATTTCTGGGCGGGTGGTGTGTCCCTGGGCCTGGGGGCCCGTTGTCTCCTCTCCTCGCCTGGGCCCTCTTCGGCAAAGGAGAGGCCCCGCTGCTTCCCCCTGCCAGCTTTCTCACAGTGGGGGCATTCGGGAGTGCTCCTCCATGGGGGTGCTTGACTGGGGGAATGGGCCCCCGTCCGGGGATGAGATCGGCCTCGGGGGCTGCTGGCACTGCCTGCACTGTAGGGAGGAATGCCTCTGGCTGGGCTGGGGGACCGTTGGCCTGGTTCTCCCACGTTATTGCTCTCTGGCGGCAGGGAGCTTCCCGGCACGGCTTTCTGCTGTTCTTCCTTGGGGCGGGGTACAGCTTCCCCCGGGACATGCGGTCTGGGGTCCTTTGCGCTATGGGGGGGTCGCAGGGTGCCCTGGCTTCTGGGGGTGGGGGTCTCTGCGCGGGTTGATGGGCTGCGGTGGGATTGTGGGGCGATTGTCGATGCATCTTGATGCATTGTGCTTTTTCCTGGGCAGGGTCTCTGAATGGCTGCTGGGCGTTTAGTTTGTGCATTGGAGTCCGGGGGAGGCATTTCCTCGTTGGCTTGGAGGGACCTGTTTGCGTCCCTGTTTTGCTTTGTTGGCCTCTGATCCATGCTTCCCCATTTCTCTGTTGGCCAGTTGTTGGACCCCTCTGGATACTGAGGTATATAGTTAGTTTTTGGGATGTGCAGTGTGGGTGCGGGGCAGGGCTGTGCTCCGGTTTGTTCTGGGTTTGTGCCTGGAGTTCTCGGCCCTTGACGGGTGGGTGGGTTGTTGGTGGCATGCAGCTGAGCTAGTTGATTTTGCCTCGTTGCTGGTTTGGCTGGTGTTGCACGGCGGCTGGGGGGCGGCCTTAGTTTTTTTTCCCCGGCGGTTGGGGGTCTTGCTCTCTCTCATTGCCCGACCTCGCACGCGGGATTTGCGGGGGCTGCTGGGCGTTGGGTGTCGCCGTGCTCGCGCAGTGTGCGCGTTGGGCTCGTCACTTGTGCATTGGTGTTGATGATTGCGTGGCATTTGGCATTTTGGTTGTTCGCTGCGCGGCGGTGGGGTGCTGGGTGGGGGGAGCACTGGTCTATGTTGTGTGCGCGCCGCGGTCGGTCCGGGCGCTGCTATTCCGCGGGTTACGCTTTTTGCGTTCCGTCGGGCATTACGTTGTCAACTGGCATTTGGGTCGGGGTCTTCCGCGTTTGCATCGCGGTGCATCTGGGAGTCTGTTTTTTTTTTGATTGATTTATTCTTTTTCTTTCTCCCACCCCTATTGGCTACTGGGGTTCTTGCCTGCCTGTTGCTGGGGTAAGTGTGGCACAGTCGTGGCGTCCCACTCTCACAACAACTACATTCTTTAACAGGCTTATGCGCACACACATGTACACACACATATACAGACACATTCACCCACACGCACACAGACACAATCAGTCTCACACATAGACACAAACAAATTTAGGTTGTCCCTGGTAGAATTATTCCTGATGCTTTTCTTTCAGTTACTTATTTAAATTAATTATTATTCCAGCTCTCGTGGCTGTGCTGTGTTGCTTATTTAGTGTGTGTGATTGTTTCTTGTTTTAATTTTTCTCTTAGTTGTTTTACTATGTCAGCTGTTCATTGCTGCTGTTCGGCTGGTTGTCTTTTACTATTATTATTATTTTTATTGTTGTTTTTGTTTGTTGTGTTTTTCTCCCCCCCCCCCTCTCTCTGTTCTATTGCAGGTTTTGTTGCTTTCTGCAATTGGTGCTTCCCACTGCTTTTCCCTGTTGTCCCCACCCTCCATCCCCTTCTCTTACAGGTCTTGTCCTTTCTCTGTGCTGTCTGTTTGTGCCCCCCATCCCCGTGTCTGCCCCCCTGTCCGGCCCGGTGACAGATCAATACATAATTAAATAAATAATAAAACAGACAAAGGAGAATATTAATACTCTCTTGTTAAAGTAAAATCTGTCAGGCACGATCAATAATCAATATGGTATCCAGGTCATTATACTCTATACCAGGCTGCTGGGCAGGACAGGTTTAAAAAAATTTTTACAAGCAACATATTTTAAGAGTACTAATAATTATTTGATTGAAGACAATTGCAAGAATCAGAATAAAGCATATTTTATTTTAATAAAATAAATGTGCTCATTCAATATTAATTAAAATACAACATAAAAGCTTGTGTTCAGTTAACAAACAGCAAGCTATTGTTTTATAGTTCACAGGGGTCCTCTTGCAGTGTAATTGATCTGAATTCCTGATATTAAATGTTCATCTGTAATTTTCTGTAGCGGTCCCAGTAATATTTGTTATTACTGAAACATGTCACATGCCATGGTTAAGCCCTGTTTGAGACTGAGAACATGACCACAATTACTGATTACTGAATATCCTGTAAAACTATTTTATTCTGCTGGCAAAAGATTTACATAAATGTAGATCTCTTCCTGATTTTGAAGCATAAAAAAATTACTAAATAATATTTAAGTAATCCCCTCTCACACTTTTAAAAGACACTTGTATAAACCAGCTGATCACTTTTATAACTTATTTTGTTTATTTTAATTACTAATTTAAATTATTTGCTTTTATCAGTATATATGACAGTCATGTTCTCAGATCTAATATGTTCTATTTTTAATGATTGTAATAGTGAATAGTTTGCGGCGGACTGTTAACTATTTGTGTAGCAAATACTAGACAATCACCGACAACATAGGCTATATCTCATTGTTTTGATTAAAATTTTGCTGGGGACAATTCAGTAGTCAGTAACAAGCCCTGAAGCTGTGAGCAATATGCTCTCTCTCTCTCTCTCTCGACCTCACTCTAAACAAAGGCGTGCTGAGTAACAGGGGGGGGAGGGTCACGTTACCTGAACCTCCGTTCTTCCATACGAGAATGGCTGCGTCATGAGGATTATTGCATATTAATACGGAAAATATTTCTGATGTTGTTGTTGAGTTTCATTCAGGGCTTCAGTCAAAACATTCGGGGCTAAAGCCCCGGAAAAATTATCTGGCGACGCCGATGGTTACAAATAGCAGATCCCCAAACATCCCCAAAGTGCAAGGCTTGCCAAATGTCCTCAACTCAACAGAAAAATTAGTCCATCAGTGAGGCTAGTTCACACATCATGGTATTAACTGGTATCATCATTGAGTTACAGAAGCTATTGAAAGTCCAATACTTAATCACTCGCTAGTAGCCATACATCGGCTCTCTAAATAATGTTATAGTACAAATAACTGTTACAGCAGCAGCCTAGAAGTGAACAATACAACTGTTGGTCTGAGACTGATTTCCCTCCTGTAACTTCTTCAGTTTTCTATTGGCTCCTGTTACATGCTAGCTTTTTTATGTTAAATGCTCAACACAGAAAGAAGAGATTTATGAGTAACCAATAAAATCAATAATAAGATTTACAGTAGTGCTTGAACCCATCTCCCTAATAGGCCAGCGATTATCAGGCTGCAGTGGAAGGAAAACACACCGGATCAATAGCAACAGGGAGAATCAATGGGAGGCTCCATAGTGGGTCTCTGTGGCTGCTGCCTCCCCCATCATGCTTTATTAGTCTACCATTAACTATCATCCTAAAAAAAAATGCATTTCTGCGCTATCACAGAAAGTGATATGTTAATGTTGGTTGCTAATGAATTTGAAATGAACGTGGTTCTGTTTCATTACACTGGTTTATATGTCAAGTGAAGAAAAGGTTATTGCTGAATAAATGTAAATCAGCAAGACTTAGAGGTAGTCACTGCTGCCGCCGGACAAGGAGGGAATGGCGTTACAAATGGAAATGATCTGAATATTGGGTTTGATTTAATGTTTTTCCACTAGTCTGCCAATGGTTTGTATAACAGCATAAAATCATGGTGTGTGGCTCGTGAAATGTTGAAACAAGTATTTGAGTGTTTCCATTTTGATCATGTCTACTATGAAACATGCTATAAAGTTTAGCTGCAATAATTTCATCCCTTTAATACCACTTGTTAATGGCGACCATTTGCATACTCTTGTAATGATGTGTCACTGACAACATGCTTACTATTATAAGCTCCACTTTGAAAAATCTATCTTACTAATTTTCTTATCATGGCAGGGAAAAAATCCTTTACCACTACGCAATGGCAAGAAGTGAAAAAGACAAGGTAAGCAATAGAGGTCACTGCACGGTTACCATAAAACGAGCAGCCAGAAATTATTTCCATTGATAAGCAGCACTGCAGCATTTCCTGTGAAAAGATGAGAAGGCACTCGAGCATCTAGCTGAGAACAATTACCTTCATACTGCATGCATAGAGAAGGCTGTACATCTATTCATTCCGGTGATATAGTTTCTTTCTGAATTGATGCTCAGAGTGGTGCGACAAATTACAATAACACTGGTTCTGCATAAAAAGCTGTTAATTTTGAGCCGATCACTGAGAGAAGGTTGATTAGACATTGCACACACAAACTACTAAAATTCTTCATACAAAGTTTTAAGATCACTCACAGAGAGCCAAAACAGACGCACATACTGCACAAGTCTTTTCCTGTGGGAAGCACAGGAAGTACCACAGGAAAAGACATGGGGGGGGGGTATTTTAAGTTCTATCAAAAACAAGATGTTGCCGGTAAAAATTTACATGTGTTCACATTTCTGGGTAATGATCATTCATGATGATGACTATGCTAGAGATGCAACATTGCATGAACGATGCCCTTACCTTAAAATCTGACTTATTGCACATGTGTTCTTAGTTGCGAATGTAAAGTATTTTTCAAGCTACACCGACCATTAGCGTGGTGGATCACGTGTCCACTAGGCTAATTTTAAGTAGTCCACTCATTGATTTGCATCGTTGCTTGAAATGGCCAAACATTAAAAAATGTATTAGGTTTGGGGACATTTTATGTATTTATTGGACAGCCAATAGTAGAGAGATGATGGGAAATGACAGGACAGAAACATGGAGTATGACATGCAAAAAAGGTCCCTAGATGGAACAAACCAGTGCTGCGTTTCTAAATCTCAAAAACTTTTCGTGGGTATGTCTTATGCTAGGGCCACACTGCCTACTTACCTACAAATAATAGATGATCAACATCGTTGTTTTTTCACCTCCAAATTAACTTACAAGTCAGTGTCATTCTTTTTCTTGTAAATAACATTAGTTGTAGTTGAACCTTGTTGTTTTTCATGTCTATGGGTTAAACAAAAACATTATGGGATTTAAATTTAACCCCAGGCTCCAAAACAGGTGTCAGTGGACAGCAGAGCTGATCACCTGAATCAAGAGATACCAGTCTGCAGGTGCCTTAATAATTCAGTAGGAGTTCTATTTGCAATCACAGTATCAGTGCTCGCTGAGCCGTCTGTAGACTATCCCTCAGGCCTCAATAGTTATTAAAGACAGAATTATATTTCATACACAGGATATTGCTGCTTGTTTATTTATAGCTGGCTTCCATTTTCAGTGGCATTTTGTCAGTCGACTTCCAAGCTATCTAACTTGCTTTGCCTCAGGCCACATATACCTCTCCCTCCCCAACTCCCCCCAAAAGGGGAAAAAAAACTCAGGAATGGCTAAATTGAAAGTGCGCTTTTCCCATTATTTTCAGGTTCGACCACAGCCAAGCTATTTCCTTGTTTGCTTGTGCCCAGACTTTGCAATGAGGATGTTTCTTTCTTTCACTGCCTTGCAGACGGCTTGTTTGGTGCAGCTGTTGTCAAAGGACTGCAGAGGATTCTGGAGAGTGTGGGTCTAACATTGTTCGCTGTAGTCAGGGGCTCCTAAGAACAAGATGATATTATCACACTCAGGCAGATGTGTGTTTGTGTAACAGCAACTTTGTGTTTCCTATTACACTTTTTAAATTATTTTTTTTTTATTGAAGCAGCACAGATTTGACATGCAAAAATATGAGAAATGAAAACAAATAAAAAGCAAAACAGTCATGTGGTGCAATTTATGTTTCATTTAGTGACAGAATGTACTTTGCATCACGGTACTTTGTCCTTTGTTGTGCATCTGTTTACCCCACCACAACACAGGCATCCTGCTGGACACACAGTCAGTCT
>NW_024043821.1:0-11505 GCF_014851395.1 Micropterus salmoides
TGGCATTATTTAGTTTGTTCTACCTTCAATATTCTTAAATACACTGAGCTGATGACAGACCGAGTGCTGTGTACTGAGTGTTTTAAGAATGAAGTGTTCAGCCTCTGGTGCTAGAGTTGCCGCAGCAGTTCCTGTATGTTGTCCCGCTGCCTTGCTATCTAGCCTGCATTTAATACTGCATGTGCACACACCTAAAGCATTGAAAATCGTATTAGAATAGTTCTTAAATTTGGACTCACTAAACTGTACACCGCCACCGCAGAATGAGGAAGCATGTTGCTGGGCGTCACATCGCTTTAGGCATCTTCAAAGTAAAACTCATGGGAATGTCGTTGAAGAGCAAGAAGCAGAAATAACATGAAAGACTTTTACTTGGGAGACGCAACGAGACGAAGACAGTGTGAAGTCCAGTAAGCTGCTCCTGGAGTCTGAGGCGGCAGTGCAAAGTCTGGTTCAAACCATAAAGATATCACATGTTTGGTGAATGAAAGCAAATATTTGCTATTGACTCCCAGCCCGAGTGGTACAATACATCAAATTGCAACATTTATATTTAATTGTGTACATACGCCCTATAACATAGCACTAAATAATAAATACAATGCTGAAATAAAACCTGAGTAGTCTGTTCGACTTTCGCCGGTGCTGCAAAACGTCACCATGTCACATGACATTAAAACCTTGGGGGTGCAAGGCGGCTGCTGGACTTGGCGCCTGCAGTTGCCTTTCTTCGGCTGCACAAAGTTGGAACCACACTATTGCCTGGTCTCGCGGCACGACAAAGCCAGTGCAGTTTGCATCGCAATGAGTAAATTTGTAGCCTAATTATCTTCAGTGTTCTTATTGTAGTTCAAATCTCTATTATGTATTTTATGGGCTCTCTTTATGTGTAATAATATGATTAAGATGTAAAGGTACAACTGCACATAAGGTTCATTGTAATCAAAAAAGGAGCAAGTGGAGAGGGGTAATAATCCGAGACAAAATTTAATTTCCCTTGATTAATATACAAGTAACATTATAGTCACACATTTTATGAGAGAAACGTCACTTTGCAAGGCTGCAACATCACACACACACCTCTGCCGTGTATTATGCATGCAATGGAAAGTTATATTAAAGTTTGCAATTGGATTTAGCATTGAGGAAATATGGCTAAAGTTTAGCCCATAATCACTTCATCATGCACCTTTACCATGGATTGGGTGTATTCAGAAGAAAACACCAGAGTTATTTTTTGTGACATTAATTTGAGGGAAATTTCGATTTTCTTTTTTGTAAATTTGACACTTTCATCTAGGATTTTTTTTTCTCGGTTATTAACGGACATAAAGCATAAAACGCATAATAGAGATTTGAACTACAATAAGACACTGAAGATAATTAGGCTACACATTTACTCAATGCGATGCCAACAAGCCTCCCTGGCTTTGTCGTCCGCCAAGATATTAGACTTAACCGTTAACTTGTCTTTACATTCATAATTTCCTGACACTACCAACATGCACTCCTCTGGAGAAATACGGAGCATGCGCTGTTGCGACAAAGCTTTGCCTGCACGGCCGAACACGCCCCTTTTATGCGAACGTGCACCAACTCCAGTTAAGTTAACACGGACTCAACTAACCAACATCTTATCCACCGTTGTAGTACCGTTTAATTGAGTTTGCCTGATAACCCTGAGTTAACTCGGAGTAGGTTGAACTCCCTTCGTAGTACAGGCCAAATATTCCCAAATAGTTCCCTTGTTTTTACTTGGTCAAGTTGGCTCAACTTTCTGATATCAAGTTGAATGCAAACTTCCTGTAATCCCCAAATCACCAGGTTGTGACTGAGGGCTTGGAACCAATTAAGAGCAAAAGTGTTATGTCTGTACACACTGTAAAAGTCCAACTTTAATTCAAACATTATACAGGACAAAAAACAAACAGATGTAGAAGAAAACAAAATGTTTGTTTGTACATGTGGGCACAGAGAGAAGAGCGGGATGGTGGGTGGATAAACAGCAGGTTTGGTGTGATCAAATTAAAAATTTGTCAGTTTTAACGTCACAGCTGAAGTTCATCAGCACCGTCGCTGCACACCTTCACACATCTTTGCATAGCTGATCAATGTTCCAGGGAATTCGTTTTAAGAGACTTAAAGACTTAAAGATCTGACTTCCAAATTAAATTAGAGTGGGAGTCAATGATAATTATTCTGGTAATTGCTGGGGATTGGGATTAATATGTGTGTGAAACATAAAAGACGTTTGGGTGGCAAAGCCGGACTGGTTCAGCTGCTGGTGAAAAATGATTTCACTTTTATATTTGAGAATATAAACTTATTAAAGGAGAAAGCAAGACTATTTCTTTAATCTATGCTGGTCAGTGAATTCAGAGCTTATTTTGTGTTAAAATGTTATTTACATTTGAGGCCAAGTCATTTTCTCTAAATCTGCCTTGATTGCTTCAATTTCGCTGATATCTTTAGACACTGTTGGAAACAAAGATGTTTTTCCAACTACAAGCTTTACTGGTCAAAGGGAAGATTTCCCTTGCAGGAAGGTGAAGCACGCACAGACCCAAACACAAGACACAGTAAGACAATTCAAAGTGCTTGGCGTAAGAAAGGAATTAAGAAAATATATAAAGGAAACACAAGGCAATATGAAAAGACAATGTAAAAAAATTGAGATGGATGCAAATATGCCACATGACAATAAGACAAATCCGACAGAAGAATAAAAATTACAGTGCAGCTACAATGCTGTGCATAATGTGAAGAAAAACAATCCTAAGTTTAACTTAAAATGCAGTGTGTGTAAGGCAGTGGTGTCTGTGAGGCATTAAAACTGAATGCTGGCTCTCTGGATTTAATTTGGACTCTGGGGACAGAAAGCAGACCTGTCCCAGACCACCTGAGAGGTTTGGATGGTTCATCATAGCAGAAGATCAGAAATTTATTTTGGCCCTAAACCATTTATAAACCTACAGTAGCGCTCTAAAGTAAATTATTTGACAAACAGGAAGCCGGTGGGACAAATCTGAAAACTCCTCTCCTGGTCTTAGTGAGGACTCCGAATCAGCTGCATCTGTTGGATCGACTTGTAAAGACAGTATTACAATAGTTGACTGAAGTCGACTGAAAAGAAATGCAAGATTCGCAAAAAGTCCTCAAATGCTTAATGTAATTTTAAAGGTTATACTTAACTGATGCTGTTTCTTTCCATTTTATTTTTTTTGAACAACCAATCACTGGTTTGTTGTATGCAGTTACTCAGTGCTTGTGTGGTACCTGTGTCTGCGCTTGGCCTTCACGTCACCATAGTCCCATGGTGATGTCGTTATATAAATCTGCGTGTCATCTGCATAATTATGGTGAGATATTGTTTTCCATAGTCCAAGCAAGTGGGAGCTACTGATGGGAAAAGTCACTCTTTTGAAAGACTCGAGTCACCAAATCTCGTTCATTAAAATGAACTAATCTTTTTTTGTGTCATTTCGTTCATTTTAACTAGGACTTATTGCGGAGCTGCAGCCCTCCAGTGGGTGATTTAAAAAAAAAAACAGCGCAGTTCTCAAACACAGAAGGCTGCCTGGCTTGCTCTAATTGACAAAGTATAAAGCACAAATTCACCTCTTGATCTTTCTCTATCATGGTTCTATAAAGCCCCATGGAGCCACAAACAAATTCAAACCATGTAAAAACTACAGAAATATGTTGTCAATATTCGATTAAGCCACTACTCCGGCTAAATCCGTCCATTTTCACAATCTTTCCTGAGTATACAACTAGACCAGACATTATATACATATATATATATATATATACACATATACATATATACACACCACACACATATATATATATATATATTATATATATATATATATATATATATATATATATATATAATATATACACACACATATATATATATATAATTACTATCACTATATCTATAAAGTGCTCATTCATACAACAGCCTAACGTCTATCCATGAGTAAAATCTATATATTAACATCAGATTTACTCTTATTAAAATTTTACATATTTAATAATAATCTGAAACACTGCAGGTTGTTCACCAGTCAGGAGCTGTGAAACAACAGCACGTTAAGTTGCGTTCTCTGGCGAACCGGACCAGCTGTTAGCTGTAAACACGTCAGACGGCTAACACTAACGTTGCTGTGTGGCTGTGTTTTAATGTTTTAATGAGCCGTGTCGTTTGTTTTGGAGAGGAGACGACCTCTGTGGTAAATCAGCTCCCGGTAGAACTAAAGTTACTGTGCAGCTGTGTTAAAACTATAACTTGGCACGACATCACTACGCTGTAATAACGTTATGCTTTATTAAATGTCACAAATGATCAAAATAGATATTAGATATACTGTATGTCAGTCCAGTGACTGTTACCTGACAACAGACCTGCCTCTCATTCCCCGGTGCTGGCAGTAGGTCAGCCAGCCGAGTGAAGACAGACTCCGAGGACCCATGTGAGCGCTGAACAATTAGTTAATTCCTGCTCCACAGTAGCCGAGATGTCACGTGAACTAATCAGTTCTGTTTCCTGCCTGCTTACTACAGCCCTGCAGCCGAGCTGTCACGTGACAAATGAACGACCCAAACCCAGAGACCCACAGTTGAGAGTCGTGAACTAATGAATTCTGTTCCCTGTGCTGACGGAGACCTTGCAGCTGCTGTGTAACGAGTGAACGTAAGAGTCCAAGACTATTCACGCATGCGTGAAAATGAACGAATTACTCACTGAGACAACCCGTTCCTACTGAGTCACATACAAGAAATGAACGAAATGTTCTTTGAATGACACAACTAGTGGGAGCATGTTGAACAGAAGAGGTCTGAGAATGAAGTAATGTGAAATTACCAATCAAATATACATAAAAAAAAATAAAACTATGAACAAATTGCAAAAAACCCCAACATACTAGCCCACATAAAACAATATACATCAAGTTGCAGCATAACATAAATCCTGGATCCATCAACCAACATAATCATCAGCAGTCAGAACAACATCACCATCATCAGCCACCAATTTTAAATGACTGCTCATCAGCTGACCCACGCTGTTGGACGTGGCCTTTGGCACTTAAACGCTCCATGGGGAAATTACTTGTGCCTTTGAAATTGCTCTCTTGATGAAATTGTGAATCAGATCAGCCATTTCAACACATCTCAAATGAGTACTAGCACGCTTCTTTTCTTCTTAACGGTGTAAATAACATTGCTTATGTCTGGCCCCAATTGTGAATGGTAAGCTAGTTATCCAGGAATGCCAACATTAGCAGCTTACGTGGGCATACAAACACAGTTAAAGCGCTAGTGTTCTTGTTAAAAAGGAAACAAAATAAAACAGGCCAAACGTACCATGCAAACTGCTTTGTTATGTTGAGACACATTGCACCTGCCATTTCCAGTGATTTAAATAAAAATCCATCATTTTGTCTGTCAAGGAAAGGCAGGATTTATCTTATGTGTGAAATGTTGATCTGTGGTTTGCTTTTTCAATCAGTCTAAATTACTCTTCTGGCAGCTCGTTGAACACTGAACAGGAGTCATGAAGACACGAAAAAACACAGCTGCTTGACACTAATGGTAAAAATCATGTCTCCAACATTTTTATTTTTAGAGCGCTTACCTGATGCAACTTTTCAGCTGCCGACCTCTGACATCTCCCCACCAGAGTGTGTATATGAATAATTTCCTTATTAATGTGTAAAATCAATCAATAATACAAAGCCAAAATAAACAAAATTAAAGGCAAAAAAGCTGGAGAAATTAAAGTTTTCATTCAGCAGATCTGATGGACGTTTAGGAACTACAACTGAAAAAGTGTGGCCACCTCTGGATTGAAATTAAAAACAGCAAGAGATAAAAGGCTTTGATCAGATGATCAATGTCATGGAAATTCCTGGTGAGGGATCGGGCAAATAACTGAGTTACAATAACTTTTAAGAATTTATTAACAAAAGAGAATAAACAGAGAAGTACTACAACATAAATCAGCTGGACCAGAGGTTCTGTCTCCTAGGTAGTGTTGTAGGCAAGACCACCCAAACAGAAACCAAGTCAAGACCAAGACCAGAGTTTATCGAGACCGAGACAAGACCAAGACTTTTAGAGGCTGAGACCGAGTCAAGACCAAGACCAGTTCCCTGCATTGCATGGCACACAATAAAATGTGGGACGAGATTATAGGTACTTCTCAAATTGACATACAAACACTAAGAGCTGAAATCAACGTAAGCATCGTAGGGAGGGGTGACAGTCGTTAATTAGGGTTATTGGTTGCATTTGAAGCTTGATGTTTTACTTCCAATCAAAGTTAGGATGTTAAAAAATCAGACAATGCAAAAGCAATTTATTGATATTCCCAAAGTTATGGTCTTGACCGGTCTTGAAATAAAATCCTCAATGTCCGAACAAATGAGAACAAATGCGGTCGAGCCCGAGACGAGACCAAGACCATCAAAAACTGGTCTTAAAAGACAAATTGCAAAAAGACCAAGACCGGTCTCGAGTACTACAACACTACTCCTAGGACAATCACTAACGTCTGGCCCCGAGCAAAGGAATGCATAATCATTTACACAGTCTAGGTTTCTATGTTTTGGGGAACAGAAATCCTCTCTCGTCCTTGAATGAACAATCCAGGAGAGGGGGGGAAAACACCAAAACAATCTCACAGTTCTGACTTAAACCCTAGTAAATGTGGACAGACTAACATAAGGTGGATAGAAGAAGGAAAGGTTAAAAAATAAAAAACACAATACATATATATCTATAAGCCATAACAATAATAGTAATAATAACAATATTAAAAGATCATACATAAAATATTAAATGTAAGAGGACACAATTTTCTGCCATAACACAGAGTGGCCTAGAGTTTAAATAGGGCCCATCATCTCTGCTACTGTTTATATGCGGGGCGGTAGGTGGAAGGCCTTGAAGATGTAAATTTTGAAATTGTTTCTGTGTTTAGCTGGAAGCCAAATGAAGGGAGGCTGTTATGTTCTGCCATGGTGCAGACACAGGGAAACAACAGAGCAAGAGAGGCATGAAGAATACTGCTAAAAATGTGACACTACGAACAACCCTGAGGGAAACAGTGGTGAAATATCCACGAGTTAAACAATGAGTACGCAAATCACAACTCACAACAGGAAGACAACCACGAATATACACAGGAAGCGTGAGGATAATGAGGCACAGGTGAAGACAATAAGGAGACTATAAAGACAGCAAGTAAAAGCATGACGACGACACCAAAGACAGAGCTACTTCAAAGTAAAACAAGAAACTTTACGAATGAACATATAGGGAACACACAACACAGAGACGGTAGACACCGAAGACACAAGAGGAAGATTTTTGCTCAGTTGAAAGAAAAGAGACTGATTGAGCTCAGCGATATGGAGTTCAGACTCCACATTCTTTATTGTCCCCCACAAACTACATATAGTACACATATACAGACAATGTACACATATCTAGACAGAAGTGACATCATTAACTTTTCTTGAGTTTAACACTCTTATAGTGCAGGGTACAAAACCTTTCCCAAAGCGAGCAGCTGTCTGTATGTACGGCCAGATACTATATAAAGAGTTTCCATATACCATTATTTGAGAACATAGAGCACATTTGCTAAATGCCCTGTATTTCCCTCTCTAGTATCTAGACAGCCCCACACCTGTCACCACATACTTTAATTGAACACTCTGATGAAACAGTCTGCGTGACTGCCCGTGCTAGTAGTGCCTGCCTTGTTTTATTTGATCATGTTAACAACGAACAAAACCTGCACGGAGCAGTTTAGAGATGCTGCTGTTACGGCTGCCCTTGTGTATGTCACTGTTGCTGCTGTGTTTCCCCTACATGGTAATAAGGCTGAGATTTCCGGTAGGGGATTGGCTGGTTTTTGAGGAAGTTCTGGCTGATCCCGCCTCCCACATCAGAGGTCCCCGATTGGAGCGGCGTAACAACCCTCCTCCAATCCCTGAGCTGCCTGCAAGACCGCCTTCAAGCTTCCTCCGGTTCAAATAGGCTGGACTGCTGCTGTGTTGGGGCAGCTACCATTTTCCATGTAGTTTGCCTCCGTGCTGGTCATTAAATTGAACCCTGTGTGTGTGTCCTTAGTGGAAACCATTCCCTTGTTAGTTGTGTCAGTGTGTTACTGAGAGTCGGTAACACATCCTTAGTTGAACTAAGTGGTTGGTCTGCAGAATTGGGCCAGGAGAAACTTGTTACTGATATTGCTTACACCTGTTAGTAATTACCTGTTTTAGTTGCACTAGGTTTAGGGGTGCTGCGCTCCCTGTGTTTCAATTTTCACGACTAGAGAGGTTTTTGTTTATTCTTTTTGCTAGTTTCATAATCCCTCATTTATTTTGTTCTTTGTTTTACGCAGCACCCGCTTGCCCAATTTCTGTTTTGACTTTTGTTGTTACCTCTGTTCAATAAATCTTTCCACCCATACCAAAAACATCTGGTTTATGTTTATGTCTCCCCTAGCGAGCGGGGACGTAACACTGCGTAAATTGCCATGGCAACAGACCTCGGTTAACACCTGTCCACCTTTTTGTTGTACGGGTTAATCGGGAAGTTACACCCGACGTCCTGAAGTTACCTGGATAAGCCAGTTACCCCTTCGTAGTACAGGCCACAGGCCACTGCTCTGTTCAGTTATCTGTTCTGTCTTGTTGTGGAGTAACCTGTGTTCTGTCCGTTTCCCCCTGTTGATCACTGTGTCTGTGTCTTGATTGCCTCCACCTGGTCTTGGTCCCGTCCTGCTCGTTACCTGCTGTTAAATGTTTGCTTGTTATGTTCTTGTGCTGTGTTTTGTGCCGTCTTCTGATACCCTGCCTGTTCATGTGGATTTTTGAATGTTGAATTTCTAGACTCAGACACTCTCAGTAAGTGTGCTTTCTCATAGTTGTTTAATAAATATAATTGAACTGTATCTGTCAGCCTTCGTGTCCTGCATTTGGGCCCTCGGCCTTCGCCACACATCACCCATCGTGACACCACTGACATCCTGATAAACACTGTCAACAGTGACTCTGCCTACTACTGTACAAGAGCATACTCCAACCCATTCTCCTCTACTGTTCCCCCTGTTTCTTCAATATATTAACTGCCACCAATAGAAACAAACTAATTTGCGTCACTTGGCCCAACCTATCAGACCTCAGCAATAAAGCCACCAAATGCAAAGCACATATAATTGCACATGACCCCAGTCACCTTCTCAACCCCTTCCTCACACTTCTTTCATCAGGATGCAGATACAGGCCCCTGGCCTGAAAACGGGTCGGCTACAAGAACAAGCATAGATAAAAGTAAATATGCTCTTCAGCACTGACACATCATAACAAGGTCAGCTGCAGACGGGGCTGTGAAATGTCTCTGCTCCTCCAGTGCTGAATCAAGTTGAAGCAGAAGTTGATTTACAGCCTCTGAGCTATAAAATGACAAGTCGTGTCTCTCTACAGTCCTCAAATAACACAACAACAGGAGCGCTGTTCCCTTCTTTTTCAGTTATTTAAGACGGATGAAGCAGAATAATAAAGTGTTTCCTCTGATGAATCAGTAAACACTGTTTTGATATGTAACTTTATTTATTCAGATTAGCCATATGAGAGCAACATCTGTTATAAAAGTCTGTCACACTGACATCCAGTGCAGCATTTAATTTTTAAATGAACCCACTGCTCATAACTTCCCACCTGATGCTGCTCTCAGTCGTGCCATTAACTGCAAGCTCCCGTTGTTTAAATCAAAACTGGGGTTAAGACTCACTTTCCATTGACTCCAGATGTTTGCTCCTGGAACAGCTGTCAGAAACAACCAACTGAGCCCTATTAATTCAGACCACACAGAGACGAGAGTTTGTGAAATGCAGGGCCACAGAATAAATGAGGTGCAAAGCAGCAGTGAGCAATGTGAGCAGAACTGATTTGGGTTCAGAAACTGTGGCTTTGCAGGTAAGCCATACCTGAAGAAAAGTTGACCCTCTGAAAGTTAAAAATTATGGAAAAGGTTAATTTATGCACTCATTACTTGGTTGGGGCTCCTTTGCACGAATTACTGCATCAGTGTGGCGTGGCGTGGAGACACACATCAGGCTGTGGCACTGCTGAGGTGTGTGGAAGCCCACGTTGCTTTGATAGGGCCCGTCAGCTCGCCTGTATTGTTGTTCTGGTGTCTCTCACTTTCCTCTCGACAATCTGGCTAATCCAGCACAGTAACACCATGGTCAGAAAACCAGTTACTGGTGGTTTTGGAAAAGAAAATCATCATCTCCATAAAGCTTGTCAGATGAATGGAAGATGGAAGAATTAAGTGCTTTAAATTCTCCTGGTAGACGGCTGCATTGACCAACACCAGCAGATGACATGGCAACCCAAGTCACTTTTGTGCCTCTCCTCTCATCCTCCAGACTGTCAACTTTTCATGAATAGGCCCTATTCAGCAATGACCTACTGTACAATCCCCATGATTGTGTGTGTGTGTGTGTGTGTGTGTGTGTGTGTGTGTACACTGAACCAGATTGGGAGATTAAAGGTTTATAAATTCTTTATTCTACTATTGTAATATTTTAAGATATGGATTTTTAATTTCCATGAACTGCAAACCCCAATTATAAAGATTAAAACAAAAAAGGCCTGAAATATTTCACTTGTGTGTAATGAATCTAAGATGACTTTTTGACTTGACTTGAGCGAGCAGATACTAACAAATCTTAAGGCTACAAAACCCTAAACATGACAAGATCAAAGCTTAAACCAACACAGAACCCAAAACCAAACCCATGAAAACAGATAAGTAAACTAAACATGTGAATGAATAAAATAATAAACAAGGCTACACAGAGAAACACATAACCAAAAAGAGACTTAAACAGGAAAGACATGAACACAAAACCACACTCCTAACTAAGGCAAACAGTCAGTCAGAAAGGTGATGGAGGAAAAAGTTACCAACTGTGAAGATCTGCCACTTCACCTCCTCAATATGTAGTAGCTGCAAGAAAAACCTTAAGCTTTCTGCCCTCAGAATTAATGACTCAGCACTGTTGGGATTTCTCTCATTATATCAGCTATAATGATGGGTGGAAATGGATTTTGCTAAGCTTTGTTGAGGGCAAAATTGTGCCTTAATTAAAAATAACTTAAGGACAGAATATATTTGTGAATGTTAAACTGTGAGTTTCCTGAAGGTTTTACTGTAATAAGGGGCCAGCAGTTAGGCACACTGCTCTAAATTGAGAAGACAAGCACATATAAGAGAGAGACAGAGGGATGGAGAGAGATAAAGAGAGAGAGGAGAGAAAGAGGGGGAGGGATACAGAGAGATGAAGATATAGATAGATATATACAATACATAGAGATATGTATATTAAGAGAGAAAGAGGGAGAGATAAATAGAGAAAAGGAGAGATGGACAGATAAAGATAGTGTGTGTGTGTGTGTGTGTGTGTATATATATATATAT
>NW_024043822.1:0-10186 GCF_014851395.1 Micropterus salmoides
TATTACTACATCAAGTACTGCATCAATATATAGTCATTACTGCATCAATATATAGTCATTACTGCATCAATATATAGTCATTACTGCATCAATATATAGTCATTACTGCATCAAGTACTGCATCAATATAGTCATTACTGCATCAATATATAGTCATTACTGCATCAATATATAGTCATTACTGCATCAATATATGTCTTTACTACATAAATATATAGTATTACTGCATCAATATATAGTCATACTACATAAATATATAGTTATTACTACATCAATATATAGTCATTACTGCATCAAGTACTGCATCAATATATAGTCATTACTGCATCAATATATAGTCATTACTGCATCAATATATAGTCATTACTGCATCAATATATAGTCATTACTGCTCAATATATAGTCATTACTACGTCAATATATAGTCATTACTGCGTCAATATATAGTCATTACTGCGTCAATATAGTCATTACTGCGTCAATATATAGTCATTACTACATCAATATATAGTCATTACTGCGTCAATATATAGTCATTACTGCATCAATATATAGTCATTACTGCGTCAATATATAGTTATTACTATCATATATAGTCATTACTGCATCAATATATAGTCATTACTGCGTCAATATATAGTTATTACTACATCAATATAAGTCATTACTGCATCAATATATAGTCATTACTGCGTCAATATATAGTTATTACTAATTATACACGTTTGAATCAGCTATTTTCTGAACAACTTAATCATCCTCTTGTTCTCTGTTTCAGATTTGCGACTCTGGCCCTACAGGATTATTTCATTATTTATTAATCTGAAAGTTATTTCTTGATGTTTGGTCCATTAAAATATCAGTAAACCGTGAAAACTGCTCTTCACGTGTTAATGTTCAGTTCACTCTGTTATTTCTGTGTTTTCTGGCTCCTTTTTTTCCCTTTTCGCACAAAACTCTATTTACAGAATTTTTACAGTCTTTAAATGGAGACGATAATCAGAAAATAAGCAGTTCAACCTCAACAACTTGCAGCAGCTAAAATTCTGCTTTCACATGAATGCAGAAGGGATTAATAATAATCTAATGTGCAATATATTATTCACGGGCCGGTTTCAGCATCGAGTACTTTTAATACCTTTTTATACATTTTCCTGATTATATTTTTTCTTAAGTAGCATTTTCAATGCAGTACTTTTACTAGTAAAGTGGGGGGACAGGGGCTCAGATCAGGGGAGTGAAGACAGGACAGAGTGTTTTAAAGACATCCTCAGTGCTGAGATACAGGCGGGAAAATTTCATCTTTAAACACTTCATTTCCTGCATTCTGCCAATGTTTCTGCACCAATTTAATATCATCCCTTTAATTAATTAATGACTGGACTCTTTCTAGCTGATCGTTTCTGTGTTTCAGCTCCTTTCACACGTTGCATTTCAGCAGTTTTCTAATTGTGATCCTTCTGAGGGTTTTGGTTCTGGATCAGCCGCTCTGGTGTATCTGGTCTCACCTCGGTGGAGATGAGTTTCCCACACAGCCGGATCAGAGCCTCCTTGAAGCCGGACACCTGCAGCAGTCTGTTCAGCGCGCAGGTGAAGTTCTTCCTCCGCAGGTACCCGCACCTGAGAGATCGGCCCGCGGCGGACCCGCCGACCCTGCGGGGGTTCGGTCCGCGCGGAGGGCGCCGGGTCCCGGGACGCGTAGTCATGTTCGTCCAGCGCAGTTCGGAGTCTCCTCTTGAGCTTTTTGGGAGGAGGTGGGTCCCCCGGGGCAGAGGGGGCGGGCCGGGCCGGAGGGGCCGGGCGGGTCGGGGGATGAGGGTCCACATAAACCCGCTTTTCCCACATTTCTTCGTGTTCTGATAAACGTGTCGGACGCAGGAGAAACAGAAAAACGCCTCCTGCGGGTTTCAGGTCCGGGAAGAGTCTGTGCGCGCTCCTCAGGTCGGTGATGGATAACAGGGACTTCCGCTTGTAGCCTTTAGCTTGTCTCTGGATCGGAGCGGCGCAGCGGCTGCAGCGGTGCTGCATGTCTCCGCTAGCTGCTTCACGAGAGACCAGCTCCGGACTTTAACGTCCAGAATCTCTCCCTGCGAGCAAAGCGACACCAAAACAAACCCGCCGGGTTAAAGTCCACCTCTTCGGGGACGCTTCAGGCGGTTTCAGGTGGACGTGGACTTGTTGGAAAGTATTTAAAGTCAACTTAAAGAGGGGAGCGCGGCTGAAATCTGCTCTGAGACGAGCCTGTGCAGGATCCAAGATGGCGCCTCATTAGAGCCGTGAGCTCGGTGCTGCCGCCAGCGGCCCGGAGGGGAACAACAACAACAACAACAACAACAACAACAACAACAACACAACAACAACAACAACAACAACAACAACAACAACAACAACACACTGTTGTAAATAATACAGCGTAAATAAGATGCATTTTTTGTCACTAGTGAAGCATGTGGTGGTCTGAGAACACTGAGCTCACGTCGTCTGGGTTCTTACCTGTAACCAACCGGAAGGGAGTGAAAAAATAATAATAGCTGATTCCAGTATTTTAGCATTTAGAGTAAATATTATATTCATAAAAATATTTATGAATAAAATGTTTGTCAAAAGTCTGTAACATGTCTGCACAACACAAACCCGGAGTAATACACACGGAAACATCTGCACATTGTTCTATATTACTTCTGTTTATTCCATATTTATTTCTTTATGTCAGCTGTATGTTTATGTCTACGTGTAACAACCTGATCACCAAAACAAATTCCTCGTACGTGTGAAAGCTCTTTGTGATGCACATCTTTCTCTCCCTTCAGGGAAGTTACCAGATGCTGTGAATTTTGGCTCGGAGAGGCGAGCGCCGTCACGTCCAGTAAGACCTGAACACAACACGGCTGTGTGTTTAACGTAAACACATAACGTGAAAATACTGTGTGTTTCTGCGTCAGTGCACAAAGACCACTATGAGAACCTGTACTGTGTGATTTCTGGAGAGAAGAATCGTCCTGCTGCCTCCCACAGACCGCCCCTTCATCCCCTACGGTAACCATAGCAACCCATCCACCGCTAACAGCTCCGTGTAATCCCCTGCTAACCATAGTAACCGTCTCCGTGTGTCAGGTGCGTATCAGCCTGCTGTCTACCGTCAGCGGGACGACGGCGAGTTTGAGGTCGTCGATCAAAGCGACTCTGAGAAGGTGCGTTCAGGTGTCTGTTAATGTCAACGCTCCCTGCTCTATTTAAAACACATTTCACCCTAACCCTCCTCCCGCCTCCCCCCACAGGTCCCGTGGATCCCTCTGGACCCTCTGGACCGGACCTTGACCGGTACCCGCAGTACCGGAGAGCGCGGCCGCTCCGCTGCAGCGTGAAGGCCGGAGAGATGCTGTACCTGCCGTCCCTGTGGTTCACCACGTCCAGCAGTCCCACGGCTGCATCGCAGGTACAGACACCTGAACGCACCACAGGACAGGTTTTTACCTCGTCCACACTCGCTTCCTGTTTTGGAGCCGGTGTTACACTGTATTTGGTGACCCGTCAGGTTCTGTGACCTGCAGGAAGAAGTACTCGGATCCGAAGTACTCAGTTTAAATACCAACCACAGATGGTATAAGCGAGGTGGGCGTAGCCGCAGTGACGTCACCGGCTGGTTTGTGGACTACTGTTTTGTTTTTAGAAAACCAGACGTGACCATATTTGGACTTTGAGGGCGGCGCTAGCTAGCTTGATTAGCAAGGTGCATCTGTAATTCATGTTAACTGCTAGAGAGAACGCAGGTACAACTTGGTACAAGCGTGTAAAATGACTTAATTACAAGTAAAATCCTGCATTTAAAATCCTATGAACTAAAAGTATAAAATATTACCAACTAAAATGACTTAAAGTACTTTTTGCAGAGAATCAGGCTGATTTATTTAATACATTTAACAAGTAATATTTTCAGTACTGATGAGTCATTGTGTGAGCATGATTTTAATAACAGTCCCAGGCTGATTTTACTTTAGTACTTGAGCTGGTATACTTCTATAACTTAAAGGAGACCAATATTCTGATTTCCAGCCCTATATTGTAGCTCTGTGACTCCTGTATGGCAGCTTGCATGATTCAAAAAAGTTATTTCTGTCTCATACTGACTCTTCACGTAGGCCTTCATTTCAGCCTGTGTCTGAAACGAGCTGTAGATGCTCCTGTCTTTAAGCCCCCCCCCTCAAAGCCCACTGTCTTCTGATTGGCCGAGACCTGAAGCATGTTGTCGCGGGTGGAACGGGCAACTGAGCGTTGCCGTGGGAGCACATGACCATATACGGACCAGCGAGGTTTTTGCTCACAGGGATTTCTGATAAATACTTTGACCTCATTTGAACCTTTGGCCATGTTGAACATGAACATCCATCATTATAACAATGAAAAGCATAACAGGTCTTTAACATGTAATGTAAATTAATGTTATGTAAATACTTTTACTTAAAGGAGTCCAACACTGCAGGTCACAGAATCTGATGGTTTAACACGTCACATATGAAAAAAACCCATTATATAAACACTATAAAGACCTCCTGCCCCCCCACCAGTCCACATTTTAAAAACTACGTCCAAGGATCTCGGATGCGGATCTGAAACTAATGGCGTCAGTTATTCGGCGGTCGTGTTTGTGTCTCTGCTGCAGTGAACTTCTGGTACGACATGGAGTACGACATCAAGTACAACTACTTCCAGCTGCTGGAGACGCTGTCCGAGGTCTCGGGGTCGACGTGACATCACAGCAGCTGCATGATGTCACGGTGACATCACGACTGGGTTTGGGTAAATCAAGTGAAAGAATGAAAATGACACGAAGCTGCTGTGAAATAAAAGTTGTAACCTCTGCAGAGACTGAAGTCTGTTTGATTTAAACATGAAGATGATGCGAGGCGACATCTGTGAGGAGACACTCGACCCGCAGAGGACGTGCCGTCGAGTTCAGGTGGAAGAAGCAAAATCCAGAAACAAATGTTAAAACTTTGACAGATAAACGTGCTCAGATGTGAAACACACGTCGAATCATTCAGCGTGACTTCGATCTGACGTCCAGAGCAAACATCTAGAATCCAGAGACGCTGCAGAACCTCCTGAGAATGTTTTTACTTCAGTTGTACATCCATGCTGTGCCAAGAAATCCAGCAACACGTGTGTCGATCTTCCATCATAGCGATACAAAAAATAAAAATAGCACAACGTATAATGGGGACATTAACGTGCTAACGACATTAGCATCAGCAAAATGTTTGCTTCACGAGCTTAATCCTGAGTGACATACTGTGCAAATACTTAAAGTACATGTTTCCTGAGCTGTGTGTGAAAAAAAAAAAAGAGCTTCACACACACAGACCAGCTACGGCAACCCCAAAGGGTCAAAACTCAAACCCGAAACACCCTAAAGCTACAGGGCGCCGTGTCACTCAACACTTATCAATATAATGTGATATTAGCTCTGCATGATTTCATAGCTGCTCTGTAGTTTTAATTTACAGACAACAGTTTGGATTTACAGCAAATAAATAGAGGAAACTTTTTCTCATGCATTTTGTATTCATAGATTCGTGTTAATCATTTGAGGATGGTCTAGCGATATATTGAGATGATATGAGATTGTGACGTTATCGTTATGTTCCCTGCGAATCCCACCCCTGATGCTGACTGCTAACAGGTGACTCGGCCAGTTTGACGAATTGGAAACACATATTGGCTATAAAACATTGTAGCCCACAGCTAACTCACTTACTGAACACATGGCTCCACGTCCTGTTTTCCCAAAGCATTATGGAGCTGTAGTTCCAAACCTAAGAGCGTGATTATCCCTCAAACAAGAGTTAGAAAATCCTTAAAGGTTTAGTGTGTAACATTTCTGAGGATCTAGTGACAGAAACAATATAAGATCCACACCTGTGATTTCAGAGGTGGACAAAGACCTGACATAATGTTTTTATTACCTTAGTATGAAGTAAATGTACCAGCCGGACCCCGAGCCTCAGAAGCAGTCGCTTGCAAAGGAGGGCTGAGCGGTGACTGAGAAGAGCTTGTAGTTCACAGCACTCACCACTAGATGTCACTGAAACCTTCCTGTTACACTTTGTTCCTGTTGTTTTTTACTTTGACATGATTCCAACTAAGGCTGACAATTCATCCAAATCACAATATGCACTGCTGCATTTCAACAGTGTGTGTAAACATATCATTTTAAATAAAATACTGTGGTGCTGCAAAGATCACAGCATAATCATTAAATGTCGCACCGAGATGTTTTCTAAACTCAAACTCTGTAACATGAACAGAAAAACCTGTCGCTGACGCAACAGACGAGCCAAACAGGAACCAATGAGAAAGCACTTTATTAAAGCAAAACATCTTTTCAACAGAGAAACCGCCGGCAGACAGAAAAACAACAAACCCTTAAAAAAACAAACTAAAATCTCTGAAGGTCAAAGGTCGTTCTTTCTTTTTTATAGTCAGTCACTTTCTAATATTGCATCGTCTCCGAGACTCAAGGCCACGTTTCCTCCTCGCCACAGGTGATTATCACTCGTGATCGAAGAAACACGAGGTCACGACCGAGAAGGATCCTCGTTCAAACTCATAAACTCTTTTGATTTATGTACAAATGTAAACACAAACAAGGTGCAGATAAAAGCTACTGCAGATTCATTCTGCTCATCAAGATGGCGCCCACTGAAGCTCCGCCTCCTCACAGGTGAACACAGAGCGACCGTCAGAACACAGAACAGATCGTCACGATCACCTTTAGCCCAACAGTTTATATTTAAATTAAACAGATAAAAGCTGCAGATTCTGATTTTTCTGCTGGTTTTTAAACGCATCATGCTGAACATCAAACGACAGCTTGTTTAAAGGACACCTGATCTCGTGGTGCATCATGGGAGCACCGGTGAACGCAGGTGTCCAGCTGACGATCGTCAAACTAACCTCAGCCCGTTTGTGTCCGCGCGGAAACACAAGACGGTTTGTTTGCTGCCACTTGCGGCGCTTCCTAATTCATGCGAGGAAATCACGCCGCCGCCAGAGAGGAGAGGAGTAAGTCAGTGTAGATGACGAGGAGGCGAGTGAACAAAGCCGTCAGTTTGTGAGCTTTATATTGTTTTCGAAAAGTCTCGTCATTTATTCGGCTTCTCTGCGTCGACAACCGAGGGTTAACTGAGCCGCCGCCAGTAAAGGGCGGGAAACTTCCCGTTAGCGTTAATGTTGATCTGAGCCGTTTATATTTGTTCCCAGAACCTTTCATGGTTAGTTTTTATTTTTACAGACACGAGAAAACACGTTTCAGTTAATCCGCTGATGTCAGACTCGCTGCAGACGGAGGAGAAGAGTCCTGGCAGAGACACTTCCTGCCTCCAGCTAACGCTAACGAGCAGCCGCCAACGCGAGGCCGCCAACGAGCTGCCGCTAACGCGAGGCCGCTAACGAGATAAACGACTGACAGCGTGAGAACAACTTGTTGAACGGCTGTGAGGAAGCGGGCGGAGCAGCAGGGGGCGCCACTGCTGGCGACAGCGTGAAGCAACGCGGCTCCAGAACAAACTGTTTGTTGTCGTTTACTTTTAAATTTCCTCAAACTGAGCTGAACCCAGTCAGGCTCTGAGCTGCTGTTGCATCATGGGAGCAGTCTCTAACACAGGCTCAGTCGTCGGCGCGGCCCCGCCTGTAGATCGGCACGTTGATGCTGTGGAATGCCGGCACCAGCGGTGTCATGGAGACCCACGTTGCAGCGGGCGCGTCCCTGTGGCGCCGTGGCAGCACATCCAGTACCCGGGGCCGTAGGGCAGCGCCTGGCAGTACGGCTTGTGGTGCCAGCGGCACAGCGACACGTCGCCGCGGCCGTACCGCTTCTTGCACTGTTTGCAGGGGTCGTCGCGGTAACGGGGGTCGGACACCCAGAGCGAGTCGGCGGGCCGCACGCCGTAGTTGTCGATAATGAACTTGAAGTAGCTGCAGCTGCACTTGAGCGCGGCGAGGCTCTGCGTGGGCAGCAGCAGGAAGATCTTCACCAGCAGGTGGTGCGGCAGCACCGACAGGTACGGCTGCGGCTCCAGCGGCTCCAGCAGCTGCTGCAGCCGCTGACGCATCTGCAGGAAGTCCTGCGACAACGACGCTCGCCGCCCAGAGGCGCCACGCCGGAGCAGGGAGGCGTCGTGATAACCGCCTCCTGTCGACGCGGTCAGCCTTTCTCCGTCTCCTCTCTTCTCTGATTGGCTGCCAGACTACGAGCGGAAGGGGGGCGGGGCTTAGATGGGCAGGCTCCAGGTCAAGGGTCGTCCTGTGGCGTGGGGGGCGGGGCTCAGAGTCTGTGTGGGGGAGAGTCTCTGAGGCAGCACAAGACAAGAACAACAAGCCTGGCAGAGGCTCCGCCTTCTCAGGCAAAGGGGGCGGGGCTCCCGTCATTGTCTCTGTGACGGCGCTCTGCGTCTCCAGACCTCCCGCCCCCCGGCCTCCTGAGCCTCGACCGCAGCCTCGCCTGAGGGAGGGGCGTGGTCGGAGCTGAGGCAGGTGTTTTCTGACCTGCTGATTGGCTCCCTGCCCGCATTCTGAGCTCCCGGCAGTGATGACAGTGAAGACGACGATGACATCATCAATGATGGGGACGAAGGCTGTGAGGGGGCGGGGCTCAGGTAACCAGCGGCGAGCAGGACTCGTCCCACCGTCCTCCTCAGGCTGTTGCTCCTGGACAGGTCTCCCTCCGTCCTCCTCCTCAGACACTCCGACTCCAGCTTGGCCACCAGTCTGACACCTTGATGCTCTCCGGCTCCTCCCCCCTGACCTCTGACCCCTCCCTGACCTCTGGGGGCGGGGCTCTGGACAGCGTGATGCTGGTGGAGCTCCTCTGGAGGGCGAGCTGAGGTTTGGAGTCTGGCTGCTGCTCGCTCGCTCTTGCCAGGAACGCCACCATCTCCCCCACAGACACCTTCTGCTCCGTCACCGCCTCGTCTCCACGCTGGCCGGCCGCCAGAGGGGTCGAGTCCGAGTGCCGTGGAGACGGTTTGTCGGCGTGTTGCTGGTGTCCAGGACCTGGGTCCTCTGGTCCTGCTGGAGGTTCTGGTTGTTTCCAGACCTGCGGCGGCGTTTGGCGCTGCAGTTTTCCTCCAGCTTCCCTTCGCCTTCACCGCCCGTAACAGCCCCGACATGGCGCCGTGGTTTGTACACTCTGCCGCCGTCCTGTCGTGGCTGCCGGAGCTGCTGGTCGAGGTGCGTTCGCTGTCCCTGCCGCCGTCGGTCCGCTCACCATCTGAAGCAAAGATGGCGATCTTCTCGCGAACGTGTCCGGGCTTGATGACGTTCCAGATGTCCAGCGGGGCGTCGCCGTCCTCGTGGCGGTCCGGTATAGTCTGAGCGTGTCGTTTTCACATCCCGGCGGCGGGGGAGCAGCTGCAGGGCGGCACTGGGCGGGGCCTTCAGTCGGAGCGATGCCACGCTGCTGACGGTGCTGCTTGTGGCGTTGCCGCGGCGCAGTGTGTTAGGGAGAGGACGCTGAACGGGCGGCGGCTGCTGCTGCTGATGTTGCCACGGTTACTGCTGCAGGTTCTCACTGGGCTCACAAACACGCGCTCTGCGGAGACACGTCCAGACGCAGCTCTGAGCGCACAGCGGGTACGACTTCAGGTGCATGATGGTCCTGAGAGAGACACAGAGAGACAGAGAGAGAGAGAGAGAGAGACAGACAGACAGAGAGAGAGAGCAGAGACGAGACAGAGGACAGACAGACAGAGAGAGACAGACAGACAGAGAGACAGACAGACAGACAGAGAGAGAGACAGACAGAGAGAAGGAGACAGACAGAGACAGAGAGAGAGAGACAGACAGAGAGAAGGAGACAGACAGAGACAGAGAGAGAGAGACAGACAGGAGAGGAGACAGAGAGAGAGAGAGAGGAGAGAGACAGACAGACAGAGAGACAGACAGACAGACAGAGAGAGAGACAGACAGAGAGAAGGAGACAGACAGAGACAGAGAGAGAGAGACAGACAGAGAGAAGGAGACAGACAGAGACAGAGAGAGGAGAGAGAGCAGACAGACAGACAGAGAGAGAGACAGACAGACAGAGAGAGACAGACAGACAGAGACAGAGAGAATTAAACATTAAGAACAGAAAGGTAATAATATAATAACCTAACCCTGTTTTGTTGATTCCAATTGGAGGAAAAAG
>NW_024043823.1:0-10740 GCF_014851395.1 Micropterus salmoides
ACGCATTCCAGCAGCGACCTCTGTGCGGACAGATCTGATGGCCTGCTTATAGGCGCCCATCAGTTTATCTGTCTCTCAGCCAGAGATGTTGCAGCTCAGACCCTGATGGACAGCTGCTCCACCAACCAACTGACCCCGCAGATTGGCCCCTAGTCTTATCAGGCTTCATGAGGACTGAGTTAGTGCGCAGAGGTCTGTTCAAAGCACTAGAAGTTTCTAGAAGAGGTTTTCATTCAGGCTTGTTACAGAGGCGGACAGGAGGGAGGACTGTAGTGAGAGCACTGAGGTGTCAGGTGTGACACTGCTTACATGGCTCACGACTCTAGGCTCTGGCAGGAGGGCCCCAGAGCAGAATTTTGCTCCAGGAAGGTCAGAACCAGCTCTGCCCTCACGCTGTGAGTCGCAGCCAGCTTGTGACCGAGTGGGAATGTAGCTGGCAGAGGTTTGTGATAGAAACATTTATCAGAGCTGCTGAAGTCTGTGGGGAGATTTCTGTGTTTCAGTTCGTTCCCGCCTCCTTATCCCAAATGGGAAATCCACTATCCACGCCTCAGTTTTCCTTATTGTGATTTACCTTTACATTTAATACTATTTCCATCACTGTGGGACAGACGAACAGGAACATGGTTCACAACCGGGCCAATAGCTTGGTGTCATGTTTCCTGTTTTATTTTGAAGTAGTCTGTCTCTGGTGTCCTTGTCTTGCTTGCTTCTGTCTATCTTTATTGATTGCACCTGCCCTGATGTGTTTCACCTGTGGCCAATCACCTGTCCTCTCTTCCTGTTCCAGCACTCCGTGTTTTGGATTTACTGTGGAGTTTGTATTCTGGGTCTGGCTGGCCTGCTCTGTTCGGACCTGCCCTTCTTTGGATTCCGGATTCCGGATTCTGGATTCTGGGTTTTGGGCTTCCCTCAGCATGAATGTAAGTTTTGTTCACACCTTGTAAATAAACCCCACCACCCAGGGCTGTTTTTCACATTTCACATGCACCTAAAGTGCGAGTAAAGGCTGCAACCTACTGCAACGGCCCGTGGGAAACAGCCCACGCCAGAAAAACTCTTCAACATGTGATGATCACACTCATGAAGACAAAACAGTTTACAGTCCACACGTGAAGAACACACACACGTGACTCCTTCCTGCAAAGTTAGATATGTGGCGGCGAAGAAGGTCTGCAGGTCACCTGGTGCAGCCATGTGACCCCGGACTGCGCCGGGCTTGTGACGTACAGAGTGGGCTTGCTCCTCCCTCTCCCTACCTTCTTCCACTCCGTTTGCGCGTTCATGTGGAGGGTCCGCCACATTGAGTGGCATCCGAAACCAATGAGGGCGGAGTGGTAGTGGGTTGTTATACCCTCCAACGCCGAGTGAGTTGTTGAAGGTGTGTAACAGCCTTTGCTGTACGATGGGGGACCTTCTCTCAAACGTGAGTTCCGCATGACTTTGCTGGTTAACATACACTATACTAAACTACACTAACATTTCATATCAACATTCACAGGTTAACAACATTGTGTTTCATAAAAAAATGTTCTTGTCTGGTAGAAAATACAACAGTTATTTTTAGTGAATTGTATTCATCTCATATGAAAATCTTCAGCCAAAACTAAATAGCCGAAAACATACTTCGAACTCCGTTGCAGAACGTTGTACTACGTTGCAAGGAAACACGTCGTTCAATTCGAAAACGTTGCAAACCGGTGCAAAACGTTTTGAGATTGAACTCGCCCCAGCTCACAGAGCAACAGGTGTGTGTGTCGCTGACAGGTGTGTCATGTTCAGGAGCTTAAATGTTAATGTGCTGATCAAAGTTATTGATGGGGACAGTTCAGTGGTTGATGACGAGCCCTGAAGCTGCGCTCTCTCTCTCGTTCAGAGAACACTGATTATTTTTAAGGGCTTTAATGAGCTCCAGGTGTGTGAGAGAGAGTTAATATTTGGTGTATTTTGTATTTGTTGTTACTGTGGCTGGATTTATTTGTGCTTTTAGAAAGAGACCCGCTGCAGTCTGAGAGAACTGCAGTCCATTAACACAACACTGTGGTATTCTTTATGAGTACTGTCGTGCCCTGCTGAAGCTGAGGGCTGATATCCGATCCAGGAAAAGAACAGAAGGTTTTGTTACAACAGCATATCTCTTAAATCGTGTCAGATCCGGTCTCACTGCTGTAGTTCACTGTCTCCAGTCTGGGATGAAGACCACATTGGAACAGGTTCTGGAGCTTCTGCAGAGTCCACTCCGTTTATTGACATGGTCCTGGGTTTGCGTCCTCCTCGTCCTGTGAAGAAATAAAGCGACTGACTCGACGCTGCGAGGCAGCTTTATTTATCCCGTCTGTCCTCGGAGCAGCGAGCAGAGAAGTTTATTTGCACATTTCAGCAATTCAAAGGGTTTTACATAAAACATAAAGGCAATACAGGGAAGCATAAGAAAGAAAATAAATTACAAATAAATAGAAATTTAAAACAGCATAAAACAGGACAGTAGAAGCTAGTTAGCCATAGCTCCTCCCCTCTGGCGCTCACAACCAATCACAGGCCCCCAATATCACTCAAATGGGTTTCTGACAGAAAATCAGATCCAGTCTGTAAAGTTTCCAAACTGTTCGGTCAAACTGAGGCAACAGAAGAAACTCAGCTGAAAGAGAGGCACACACACAGCTGTCGGGACTGATAGGGGCCCCTGGGGGCCTCGTGGCCCTAACGAGGCTGTTTGATGACTAAAATAGACACAAACATCAAAGATGTGCTTCATGTGCGTGTGCTGCGGCGGTTGAAAGAGGACGCTGTGTGTCCCCGTGTGATAAGCAGGAAGTGCTCAGCAGCTGAATGAGATCAGGCGTTATTGATCATCTGACCAGTGCATGCTGGGAGATCTGAAACGCCTGGTGTTTAATAGCATCTGCAGGCCCACTTCCTCTTCTGGAGTTGTTTCTGTGGCTGTATTCGAAACCGCCTACTGTACTAGTAGTACATACTGATTTGGCCCAAATGTAGTATGCAAACAAAAGCAAAATCTGCAGAATGCCAAAAATCCCCGGATGGCGTACTGATTTGGGAAAAATCTCCAGTATGCATCGGACCAGTCTACCTCGCGTACTATGGCCCATAATGCAAATGCTAGAACAGCAACAACAAACGGTCTGTTGTGTAGAGGACAACAACAGAACTCGTTTTACAATTTTCAAATGCTTTTCATCACTAAATCCACTTGTAACAAGTTTTGAGGTGAGAAATCAACTGTGTAGATTTTAAATATCGGCAGTTGTAGGGAAATTGTTGGCAAATCGAGAATGTGCTCGAACGTTTTCAGAGTTAAGAAGCTCCACAAATGTGGCGGGGGAAGCTAACGAGCCGGCCAGTCAGCTCCGGTCTGCTCACGGAGCCCACAGCCACACAGACCTCTACAAGCAGCTCACAGTAGCAGCTCACACTAGCTGTTCACAGTAGCAGCTCACACTAGCTACTCACACTAGCTGTTCACAGTAGCAGCTCATACTAGCTGTTCACAGTAGCAGCTCACACTAGCTACTCACACTAGCTGTTCACAGTAGCAGCTCATACTAGCTACTCACACTAGCTGTTCACAGTAGCAGCTCATACTAGCTACTCACACTAGCTGTTCACAGTAGCAGCTCACACTAGCTAATCACACTAGCTACTCACACTAGCTGTTCACAGTAGCAGCTCACACTAGCTACTCACACTAGCTGTTCACAGTAGCAGCTCATACTAGCTACTCACACTAACTGTTCACAGTAGCAGCTCACACTAGCTACTCACACTAGCTGTTCACAGTAGCAGCTCATACTAGCTGTTCACAGTAGCAGCTCACACTAGCTACTCACACTAGCTGTTCACAGTAGCAGCTCATACTAGCTACTCACACTAGCTGTTCACAGTAGCAGCTCACACTAGCTACTCACACTAGCTGTTCACAGTAGCAGCTCACACTAGCTACTCACACTAGCTGTTCACAGTAGCAGCTCATACTAGCTACTCACACTAGCTGTTCACAGTAGCAGCTCACACTAGCTGTTCACAGTAGCAGCTCACACTAGCTACTCACACTAGCTGTTCACAGTAGCAGCTCATACTAGCTACTCACACTAGCTGTTCACAGTAGCAGCTCACACTAGCTACTCACACTAGCTGTTCACAGTAGCAGCTCACACTAGCTACTCACACTAGCTGTTCACAGTAGCAGCTCATACTAGCTACTCACACTAGCTGTTCACAGTAGCAGCTCACACTAGCTACTCACACTAGCTGTTCACAGTAGCAGCTCACACTAGCTGTTCACAGTAGCAGCTCATACTAGCTACTCACACTAGCTGTTCACAGTAGCAGCTCATACTAGCTACTCACACTAGCTGTTCACAGTAGCAGCTCATACTAGCTACTCACACTAGCTGTTCACAGTAGCAGCTCATACTAGCTACTCACACTAGCTACTACACCTACTCTTTTCTGAAAAGCGCTGTGAGATAACTGTTGTTGTGATTTGGCGCTATATAAATAAAATTGAATTGAATATAGCAGCTCACACTAGCTGTTCACACTACCTGTTCACACTAGCAGCTCACACTAGCTGCTCACACTAGCTGTTCACACTAACAGCTCACACTAGCTGTTCACACTAACAGCTCACACTAGCTGTTCACACTAGCAGCTCATACTAGCTGTTCACACTAGCAGCTCATACTAGCTACTCACACTAGCTACTACACCTACTCTTTTATGAAAAGCGATGTGAGATAACTGTTGTGATTTGGCGCTATATAAATAAAATTGAATTGAATATAGCCGCTCACACTAGCTGTTCACAGTAGCAGCTCACACTAGCTGCTCACACTAGCTACTCACACTAGCTGTTCACACTAGCAGCTCATACTAGCTGTTCACACTAGCTGTTCACACTAGCAGCTCACACTAGCTACTCACACTAGCTGTTCACACTACCTACTCACACTAGCTGTTCACACTAGCAGCTCATACTAGCTACTCACACTAGCTACTACACCTACTCTTTTCTGAAAAGCGCTGTGAGATAACTGTTGTTGTGATTTGGCGCTATATAAATAAAATTGAATTGAATATAGCAGCTCACACTAGCTGTTCACACTAGCAGCTCACACTAGCTGCTCACACTAGCTGTTCACACTAGCTGCTCACACTAGCTGTTCACACTAGCAGCTCATACTAGCTGTTCACACTAGCAGCTCATACTAGCTGTTCACAGTAGCAGCTCATACTAGCTACTCACACTAGCTACTACACCTGCTCTTTTCTGAAAAGCGCTGTGAGATAACTGTTGTTGTGATTTGGCGCTATATAAATAAAATTGAATTGAATATAGCAGCTCACAGTAGCTGTTCACAGTAGCTGCTCACACTAGCTGTTCACACTAGCTGTTCACACTAGCAGCTCACACTAGCTACTCACACTAGCTGTTCACACTAGCAGCTCACACTAGCTGTTCACACTAGCTGCTCATACTAGCTACTCACACTAGCTGCTCACACTAGCTGTTCACACTAGCAGCTCATATAGCAGCTCATACTAGCTGCTCACACTGGCTGCTCATGCTCCACATATCACCACTGCTACGCCGTGGTCACTGTTTTCTCCAGGCCCTGAGTGTACACTGCTGTGTGTGTGTGTTTATGTCTGCAGTGTTCAGTGCAGTGAACATCTCATGATAGATGGCCTCATTTTAACCTGACACACACACACACACACAGCAGGCTGTAGATGTGACAAACTGATAGCTGAGCCAATTAAAGGGCTATTACACTAAACCTGCTGTCATCAGAGGGCACAGTGTGTCTTAGTGAGTGTGTGTGTGTGTGTGTGTGTGTGTGTGTGTGTGTGTGTGTGTCCATTGAGGCAGATGATTCAGCAGCAGTAATGAATGAAGTACAAAGAGACTCTTATAATCCTCTACTGGTAGTGAACTTCAGTACTGGCTATACTACCTCAGTATTACCTCAGTACGTCTTTCTCATTAATAATGAATAAACAGATTTGTGTGAGCCAGAGGGAAGGTCGTCTGAGGTTAACTTCATATCACAGACTCTCTCTCTCTCTCTGATGTTAACCAGCAGAGTCTCAGCATCACTATCTCAGTAACAATCACACTCAGTCCTCCTGTGTGTGTGCTGGCCTGAAGGCAGGTTGTCAGGTGGTAGAATGTATTTCCTCTCACATCACAATCTACACACACATACACACACACATTTCTTCTTTAGTGCCTTTTGAAAATGTCAGCTGTTATTGTTTACCACACACACACACACACACATTCAGTGATGTGTGATGGCAAACGTCAGGTGACAGTTTCCTCTGCTGGAATATTATTTTCCAATATTCTGATCAATTTATCTATCAGACAGAGAGGGAGGGAGGGAGGGGGAGTATAAGTGTTATATTTCTATCCATCATCTTGCAGTCGTCTCTCTCTCTCTCTGTCGGTGTTGATCATCCGCTGCAGCACCATTAGATTTCACCACATCTGACATGAGGAGGGGGGGGTCATCATCATCACCATCGTTACATCTGTTAATCACCCCACCAATTAAACCCATCTGTCATCCAATCGGGTCCCTGTCTCCGTAACCACAGAAAGACAGACAGGAAGTGGAGGTGTGACAGGTGCTAACAGCAGCTCATAGCCGTGATGTCGTCTCGTTAATGAATCAACCAATAACATCCAAAGCTCGTTAATAATCTGACACTAATGGATCTTTTAGAGGAACCCCTGCATCACTGTGTGTGTGTGTGGTGGTGTGTGTGTCGTTAGCACCTGTTGGCTTTAGTGCTCACTGAGTCAAGCTGTTAAGAAGGTCGTCACACTTTGGTTTCACACACAGTGCTCACTTATTTCCTCCTCGTCTATTTTCTGCTTTACACACGTCTCTACCTTGTATCAGTAGCTGTGAGTCTGAGGACAAAGACAATATGGCCGCTGTTCTTTCTGTTTGCATTTAATTCAGCAGAACACATTCTTTTTCCATTAAATGTTAGTTATACTTCTCAGCGGGAAACATACTTTTACTGCGCTACATTTATTTCCACGCTTTAGTTTCTTTGCCAGTTGAGATTATTATTGGGCATACTTGATGTAACGCTGTTTCACGTTTCCTTAGTTTAATACAGGTGATACTCTGACTGGGCACCTACCTGTCCTCCTCAGCCCCCAGCAGTGAGACGCAGTGAGGCGCTGTGAGATGCAGTGAGGCGCAGTGAGACACTGTGAGGCGTAGTGAGCACTGTGATGCATAGTGAGACGCATTGAGGTGCAGTGAGACGCTGTGAGGTGTAGTGAGTCACTGTGAGACATGTGAGACGCATTGAGGCGCAGTGAGATGCAGTGAGACGCAGTGAGGTGTAGTGAGTCACTGTGAGACATTGTGAGACGCATTGAGGTGCAGTGAGATGCAGTGAGACGCTGTGAGGTGTAGTGAGGCACTGAGACATCGTGAGGCGCAGTGAGATGCAGTGAGACGCTGTGAGGTGTAGTGAGGCACTGTGAGACATTGTGAGACATATTGAGGTGCAGTGAGATGCAGTGAGGTGTAGTGAGTCACTGTGAGACATTGTGAGACGCATTGAGGCGCAGTGAGATGCAGTGAGACGCTGTGAGGTGTAGTGAGTCACTGTGAGACATTGTGAGACGTAGTGAGGCGCAGTGAGATGCAGTGAGACGCTGTGAGGTGTAGTGAGGCACTGAGACATCGTGAGATGCAGTGAGACACTGAGGTGTAGTGAGGTGCTGTGAGACATAGTGAGACGCATTGAGGCGCAGTGAGATGCAGTGAGACGCTGTGAGGTGTAGCGAGGCACTGAGACATCGTGAGGCACAGTGAGATGCAGTGAGACACTGTGAGGTGTAGTGAGGCACTGAGACATCGTGAGGCGTAGTGAGATGCAGTGAGACGCTGTGAGGTGTAGTGAGGCACTGAGACATCGTGAGGCGCAGTGAGATGCAGTGAGACACTGAGGTGTAGTGAGGTGCTGTGAGACATAGTGAGACGCATTGAGGTGCAGTGAGATGCAGTGAGGTGTAGTGAGTCACTGTGAGACATTGTGAGACGCATTGAGGTGCAATGAGATGCAGTGAGACGCTGTGAGGTGTAGTGAGGCACTGAGACATCGTGAGGCGCAGTGAGATGCAGTGAGACGCTGTGAGGTGTAGTGAGGCACTGAGACATCGTGAGGCGCAGTGAGATGCAGTGAGACGCTGTGAGGTGTAGTGAGGCACTGTGAGACATTGTGAGACGCATTGAGGCGCAGTGAGATGCAGTGAGACGCTGTGAGGTGTAGTGAGGCACTGAAACATCGTGAGGCGCAGTGAGACGCAGTGAGACGCTGTGAGGTGTAGTGAGGCACTGTGAGACATTGTGAGGCGCAGTGAGACGCTGTGAGGTGTAGTGAGGCACTGAAACATCGTGAGGCGCAGTGAGATGCAGTGAGACGCTGTGAGGTGTAGTGAGGCACTGTGAGACATAGTGAGACGCTGTGAGACATAGTGAGACGCTGTGAGGTGTAGTGAGGCACTGTGATACATAGTGAGACGCTGTGAGACATAGTGAGATGCTGTGAGACATAGTGAGACGCTTTGAGACATAGTGAGACGCATTGAGACGCAGTGAGATGCAGTGAGGTGTAGTGAGGCACTGTGATACATAGTGAGATGCAGTGAGATGCAGTGAGATGCAGTGAGACGCTGTGAGGCACTGTGATACATAGTGAGACGCAGTGAGGTGTAGTGAGGCACTGTGAGACATTGTGAGACACATTGAGGTGCAGTGAGATGCAGTGAGACGCATTGAGGTGCAGTGAGATGCAGTGAGGTGTAGTGAGTCACTGTGAGACATTGTGAGACGCATTGAGGCGCAGTGAGATGCAGTGAGACGCTGTGAGGTGTAGTGAGGCACTGAGACATCGTGAGGTGCAGTGAGATGCAGTGAGACGCATTGAGGTGCAGTGAGATGCAGTGAGGTGTAGTGAGGCACTGTGAGACATTGTGAGGCGCAGTGAGATGCAGTGAGACGCTGTGAGGTGTAGTGAGGCACTTTGAGACATCGTGAGACGCATTGAGGTGCAGTGAGACGCTGTGAGCCTTAGTGAGGCGCTGTGAGATGCAGTGAGACACTGAGGTGTAGTGAGGTGCTGTGAGACATAGTGAGACGCATGAGGCAGTGAGATGCAGTGAGGTGTAGTGAGTCACTGTGAGATATTGTGAGATGCATTGAGGTGCAGTGAGATGCAGTGAGGTGTAGTGAGTCACTGTGAGATATTGTGAGATGCATTGAGGTGCAGTGAGATGCAGTGAGACGCTGGAGGTGTAGTGAGGCACTGAGACATCGTGAGGCGCTGTGAGGTGCAGTGAGACGCAGTGAGGTGTAGTGAGGCACTGTGATACATAGTGAGACGCATTGAGGTGCAGTGAGGTATAGTGAGGCACTGTGAGACATTGTGAGACATTGAGGTGCAGTGAGATGCAGTGAGACGCTGTGAGGTGTAGTGAGGCACTGTGATACAAGTGAGGCGCAGTGAGATGCAGTGGACGCTGTGAGGTGTAGTGAGGCACTGTGATACATAGTGAGGCGCAGTGAGACGCTGTGAGGTGTCGTGAGGTACTGTGAGACATCATGAGACGCATTGAGGCGCAGTGAGATGCAGTGAGATGCTGGAGCCTTAGTGAGGCGCTGTGAGACATCGTGAGGCAATTGTTGCTCTGATAAGCAGCAGTTTTTGTCCGATGGTTAATCCTCTCTGAGATCTTCCAGGTACTGTCCCCTCCGAATAACAGCATCTGCTCTGGCAACAGCCATTTGTTCCGTAGAACAACTGAGAGGGTGTTAAATGAGGATTGGGTTAAATGAGTGTGGCGCGGTGGCCAGCAGGAAGGTCCTGGGTTCGAACCCCGGTCGTCCTGGGATCTAGAGTTGGTCCCCAGGCTCCTTTCAGGGATGGGGTTAAGTGCAGAGAATGACTTTTGGTACACGTTCAAAGGTCAAACAGCTTTCAGAAGTTTCACTTCAGACTTCCTGTCAGTAGTGAGTGGGCGGGGTCACACACGGTTTGATTGATAGCTCTGACTGCTGAAGAAACTGTTTAAGGTGGATTTAAGGACGATGACTTCAGCAGATTACCCGAAAACACACACACACACTTACAACACACTCTGTGTGTGTTCTGTGTGTGTGTGTGTGTGTGTGTGTGCTTCCTCCGGCTGTCGCCTCTTAACGAGGGTGGCTCGGCGGCGGTATTCCTCTAATTAGCCTCATTAGCAGGCTGCCACGGCAACCCATTTATTTACACAGAGACGGCAGATGTAAACAATAACATTAACACGCTAACGGCTGTTAGCAACATGCTACACACACACACACACAGTAAGTGAATCGGTAAACAGTGCGTGTTAATGATGCAGTCAGACTGTTTGTCAGCTGGAAACAGACGTTACATGTAACATGAATATTTAGAGTTTTCTTATTGACTGACTGCTCTGGAGCTTTTAAACACATCATAGTATTAAACTTGTAAGTCAGCAGACCTGAGTGACGCTTGAAAGTTCCAGGACATCTGAGTAAGTGTACTTGAGCTGGGGACGTTTGGTCAGCAGAAATGAACGATGGTCATGAAAGGTGTTATATCATTACTATCCACAACCTACAGCAGTATAAAAGACTGTATTAACATAATGTTCTTACATTAAATAAAAATATAATG
>NW_024043824.1:0-14378 GCF_014851395.1 Micropterus salmoides
GACTTTGCTGGTTAACATACACTATACTAACTACACTAACATTTCATATCAACATTCACAGGTTAACAACATTGTGTTTCATAAAAAATGTTCTTGTCTGGTAGAAACAACAGTTATTTTTAGTGAATTGTATTCATCTCATATGAAATCTTCAGCCAAAACTAAATAGCCGAAAACATACTTCGAACTCCGTTGCAGAACGTTACTACGTTGCAAGGAACACGTCGTTCAATTCGAAAACGTTGCAAACCGGTGCAAAACGTTTTGAGATTGAACTCGCCCCAGCTCACAGAGCAACCGGTGTGTGTGCGCTGACAGGTGTGTCATGTTCAGAGCTAAATGTTAATGTGCTGATCAAAGTTTTGATGGGGACAGTTCAGTGGTTGATGACGAGCCCTGAAGCTGCGCTCTCTCTCTCTCGTTCAGAGAACACTGATTATTTTTAAGGGCTTTAATGAGCTCCAGTGTGTGTGAAGAGAGTTAATATTTGGTGTATTTGTATTTGTTGTTACTGTGGCTGGATTTATTTGTGCTTTTAGAAAGAGACCCGCTGCAGTCTGAGAGAACTGCAGTCCATTAACACAACACTGTGGTATTCTTTATAGTACTGTCGTGCCCTGCTGAAGCTGAGGGCTGATATCCGATCCAGGAAAAGAACGAAGGTTTTGTTACAACAGCATATCTCTTAAATCGTGTCAGATCCGGTCTCACTGCTGTAGTTCACTGTCTCCAGTCTGGATGAAGACCACATTGGAACAGGTTCGGAGCTTCTGCAGAGTCCACTCCGTTTATTGACATGGTCCTGGGTTTGCGTCCTCCTCGTCCTGTGAAGAAATAAAGCGACTGACTCGACGCTGCGAGGCAGCTTTATTTACCCCGTCTGTCCTCGGAGCAGCGAGCAGAGAAGTTTATTTGCACATTTCAGCAATTCAAAGGTTTTACATAAACATAAAGGCAATACAGGAAGCATAAGAAAGAAAATAAATTACAAATAAATAGAAATTTAAACAGCATAAAACAGGACAGTAGAAGCTAGTTAGCCATAGCTCCTCCCCTCTGGCGCTCACAACCAATCACAGGCCCCCAATATCACTCAAACGGGTTTCTGACAGAAAATCAGATCCAGTCTGTAAAGTTTCCAAACTGTTCGGTCAAACTGAGGCAACAGAAGAAACTCAGCTGAAAGAGAGGCACACACAGCTGTCGGGACTGATAGGGGCCCTGGGGGCCTCGTGGCCCTAACGAGGCTGTTTGATGACTAAAATAGACACAAACATCAAAGATGTGCTTCATGTGCGTGTGCTGCGGCGGTTGAAAGAGGACGCTGTGTGTCCCCGTGTGATAAGCAGGAAGTGCTCAGCAGCTGAATGAGATCAGGCGTTTATTGATCATCTGACCAGTGCATGCTGGGAGATCTGAAACGCCTGGTGTTTAATAGCATCTGCAGGCCCACTTCCTCTTCTGGAGTTGTTTCTGTGGCTGTATTCGAAACCGCCTACTGTACTAGTAGTACATACTGATTTGGCCCAAATGTAGTATGCAAACAAAAGCAAATCTGCAGAATGCCAAAAACCCCGGATGGCGTACTGATTTGGGAAAAATCTCCAGTATGCATCGGACCAGTCTACCCGCGTACTATGGCCCATAATGCAAATGCTAGAACAGCAACAACAAACGGTCTGTTGTGTAGAGGACAACAACAGAACTCGTTTTACAATTTTCAAATGCTTTTCATCACTAAATCCACTTGTAACAAGTTTTGAGGTGAGAAATCAACTGTGTAGATTTTAAATATCGGCAGTTGTAGGGAAATTGTTGGCAAATCGAGGATGTGCTCGAACGTTTTCAGAGTTAAGAGCTCCACAAATGTGGCGGGGGAAGCTAACGAGCCGCCAGTCAGCTCCGGTCTGCTCACGGAGCCCACAGCCACACAGACCTCTACAAGCAGCTCACAGTAGCAGCTCACACTAGCTGTTCACAGTAGCAGCTCACACTAGCTACTCACACTAGCTGTTCACAGTAGCAGCTCATACTAGCTGTTCACAGTAGCAGCTCACACTAGCTACTCACACTAGCTGTTCACAGTAGCAGCTCATACTAGCTACTCACACTAGCTGTTCACAGTAGCAGCTCATACTAGCTACTCACACTAGCTGTTCACAGTAGCAGCTCACACTAGCTAATCACACTAGCTACTCACACTAGCTGTTCACAGTAGCAGCTCACACTAGCTACTCACACTAGCTGTTCACAGTAGCAGCTCATACTAGCTACTCACACTAACTGTTCACAGTAGCAGCTCACACTAGCTACTCACACTAGCTGTTCACAGTAGCAGCTCATACTAGCTGTTCACAGTAGCAGCTCACACTAGCTACTCACACTAGCTGTTCACAGTAGCAGCTCATACTAGCTACTCACACTAGCTGTTCACAGTAGCAGCTCACACTAGCTACTCACACTAGCTGTTCACAGTAGCAGCTCACACTAGCTACTCACACTAGCTGTTCACAGTAGCAGCTCATACTAGCTACTCACACTAGCTGTTCACAGTAGCAGCTCACACTAGCTGTTCACAGTAGCAGCTCACTAGCTAGCTACTCACACTAGCTGTTCACAGTAGCAGCTCATACTAGCTACTCACACTAGCTGTTCACAGTAGCAGCTCACACTAGCTACTCACACTAGCTGTTCACAGTAGCAGCTCACACTAGCTACTCACACTAGCTGTTCACAGTAGCAGCTCATACTAGCTACTCACACTAGCTGTTCACAGTAGCAGCTCACACTAGCTCTCACTAGCTGTTCACAGTAGCAGCTCACACTAGCTGTTCACAGTAGCAGCTCATACTAGCTACTCACACTAGCTGTTCACAGTAGCAGCTCATACTAGCTACTCACACTAGCTGTTCACAGTAGCAGCTCATACTAGCTACTCACACTAGCTGTTCACAGTAGCAGCTCATACTAGCTACTCACACTAGCTACTACACCTACTCTTTTCTGAAAAGCGCTGTGAGATAACTGTTGTTGTGATTTGGCGCTATATAAATAAAATTGAATTGAATATAGCAGCTCACACTAGCTGTTCACACTACCTGTTCACACTAGCAGCTCACACTAGCTGCTCACACTAGCTGTTCACACTAACAGCTCACACTAGCTGTTCACACTAACAGCTCACACTAGCTGTTCACACTAGCAGCTCATACTAGCTTTCACACTAGCAGCTCATACTAGCTACTCACACTAGCTACTACACCTACTCTTTTATGAAAAGCGATGTGAGATAACTGTTGTGATTTGGCGCTATATAAATAAAATTGAATTGAATATAGCCGCTCACACTAGCTGTTCACACAGTAGCAGCTCACACTAGCTGCTCACACTAGCTACTCACACTAGCTGTTCACACTAGCAGCTCATACTAGCTGTTCACACTAGCTGTTCACACTAGCAGCTCACACTAGCTACTCACACTAGCTGTTCACACTACCTACTCACACTAGCTGTTCACACTAGCAGCTCATACTAGCTACTCACACTAGCTACTACACCTACTCTTTTCTGAAAAGCGCTGTGAGATAACTGTGTGTTGTGATTTGGCGCTATATAAATAAATTGAATTGAATATAGCAGCTCACACTAGCTGTTCACACTAGCAGCTCACACTAGCTGCTCACACTAGCTGTTCACACTAGCTGCTCACACTAGCTGTTCACACTAGCAGCTCATACTAGCTGTTCACACTAGCAGCTCATACTAGCTGTTCACAGTAGCAGTCTCTAGCTACTCACACTAGCTACTACACCTGCTCTTTTCTGAAAAGCGCTGTGAGATAACTGTTGTTGTGATTTGGCGCTATATAAATAAATTGAATTGAATATAGCAGCTCACAGTAGCTGTTCACAGTAGCTGCTCACACTAGCTGTTCACACTAGCTGTTCACACTAGCAGCTCACACTACTACTCACACTAGCTGTTCACACTAGCAGCTCACACTAGCTGTTCACACTAGCTGCTCATACTAGCTACTCACACTAGCTGCTCACACTAGCTGTTCACACTAGCAGCTCATATAGCAGCTCATACTAGCTGCTCACACTGGCTGCTCATGCTCCACATATCACCACTGCTACGCCGTGGTCACTGTTTCTCCAGGCCCTGAGTGTACACTGCTGTGTGTGTGTTTTGTCTGCAGTGTTCAGTGCAGTGAACATCTCATGATAGATGGCCTCATTTTAACCTGACACACACACACACACAGCAGGCTGTAGATGTGACAAACTGATAGCTGAGCCAATTAAAGGGCTATTACACTAAACCTGCTGTCATCAGAGGCACAGTGTGTCTTAGTGAGTGTGTGTGTGTGTGTGTGTGTGTGTGTGTGTGTGTGTGTGTGTGTCCATTGAGGCAGATGATTCAGCAGCAGTAATGAATGAAGTACAAAGAGACTCTTATAATCCTCTACTGGTAGTGAACTTCAGTACTGGCTATACTACCTCAGTATTACCTCAGTACGTCTTTCTCATTAATATGAATAAACAGATTTGTGTGAGCCAGAGGGAAGGTCGTCTGAGGTTAACTTCATATCACAGACTCTCTCTCTCTCTCTGATGTTAACCAGCAGAGTCTCAGCATCACTATCTCAGTAACAATCACACTCAGTCCTCCTGTGTGTGTGCTGGCCTGAAGGCAGGTTGTCAGGTGGTAGAATGTATTTCCTCCACATCACAATCTACACACACATACACACACACATTTCTTCTTTAGTGCCTTTTGAAAATGTCAGCTGTTATTTGTTTACCACACACACCCACACACACATTCAGTGATGTGTGATGGCAAACGTCAGGTGACAGTTTCCTCTGCTGGAATATTATTTTCCAATATTCTGATCAATTTATCTATCAGACAGAGAGGGAGGGAGGGAGGGGGAGTATAAGTGTTATATTTCATCCATCATCTTGCAGTCGTCTCTCTCTCCTCTGTCGGTGTTGATCATCCGCTGCAGCACCATTAGATTTCACCACATCTGACATGAGGAGGGGGGGGTCATCATCATCACCATCGTTACATCTGTTAATCACCCCACCAATTAAACCCATCTGTCATCCAATCGGGTCCCTGTCTCCGTAACCACAGAAAGACAGACAGGAAGTGGAGGTGTGACAGGTGCTAACAGCAGCTCATAGCCGTGATGTCGTCTCGTTAATGAATCAACCAATAACATCCAAAGCTCGTTAATAATCTGACACTAATGGATCTTTTAGAGGAACCCCTGCATCACTGTGTGTGTGTGTGTGTGGTGTGTGTTCGTTAGCACCTGTTGGCTTTAGTGCTCACTGAGTCAAGCTGTTAAGAAGGTCGTCACACTTTGGTTTCACACACAGTGCTCACTATTTCCTCCTCGTCTATTTTCTGCTTTACACACACGTCTCTACACTTGTATCAGTAGCTGTGAGTCTGAGGACAAAGACAATATGGCCGCTGTTCTTTCTGTTTGCATTTAATTCAGCAGAACACATTCTTTTTCCATTAAATGTTAGTTTTACTTCTCAGCGGGAAACTACTTTTTACTGCGCTACATTTATTCCACGCTTTTTCTTTGCCAGTTGAGATTATTATTGGGCATACTTGATGTAACGCTGTTTCACGTTTCCTTAGTTTAATACAGGTGATACTCTGACTGGGCACCTACCTGTCCTCCTCAGCCCCCACAGCAGTGAGACGCAGTGAGGCGCTGTGAGATGCAGTGAGGCGCAGTGAGACACTGTGAGGCGTAGTGAGCACTGTGATGCATAGTGAGACGCATTGAGGTGCAGTGAGATGCAGTGAGGTTAGTGAGTCACTGTGAGACATTGTGAGACGCATTGAGGCGCAGTGATGCAGTGAGACGCAGTGAGGTGTATGAGTCACTGTGAGACATTGTGAGACGCATTGAGGCGCAGTGAGATGCAGTGAGACGCTGTGAGTGTAGTGAGGCACTGAGACATCGTGAGGCGCAGTGAGATGCAGTGAGACGCTGTGAGGTGTAGTGAGGCACTGTGAGACATTGTGAGACATATTGAGGTGCAGTGAGATGCAGTGAGGTATGAGTCACTGTGAGACATTGTGAGACGCATTGAGGCGCAGTGAGATGCAGTGAGACGCTGTGAGGTGTAGTGAGTCACTGTGAGACATTGTGAGACGTAGTGAGGCGCAGTGAGATGCAGTGAGACGCTGTGAGGTGTAGTGAGGCACTGAGACATCGTGAGATGCAGTGAGACACTGAGGTGTAGTGAGTGCTGTGAGACATAGTGAGACGCATTGAGGCAGTGAGATGCAGTGAGACGCTGTGAGGTGTAGCGAGGCACTGAGACATCGTGAGGCACAGTGAGATGCAGTGAGACACTGTGAGGTGTAGTGAGGCACTGAGACATCGTGAGGCGCAGTGAGATGCAGTGAGACGCTGTGAGGTGTAGTGAGGCACTGAGACATCGTGAGGCGCAGTGAGATGCAGTGAGACACTGAGGTGTAGTGAGGTGCTGTGAGACATAGTGAGACGCATTGAGGTGCAGTGAGATGCAGTGAGGTGTAGTGAGTCACTGTGAGACATTGTGAGACGCATTGAGGTGCAATGAGATGCAGTGAGACGCTGTGAGGTGTAGTGAGGCACTGAGACATCGTGAGGCCAGTGAGATGCAGTGAGACGCTGTGAGGTGTAGTGAGGCCTGAGACATCGTGAGGCGCAGTGAGATGCAGTGAGACGCGTGAGGTGTAGTGAGGCACTGTGAGACATTGTGAGACGCATTGAGGCGCAGTGAGATGCAGTGAGACGCTGTGAGGTGTAGTGAGGCACTGAAACATCGTGAGGCGCAGTGAGACGCAGTGAGACGCTGTGAGGTGTAGTGAGGCACTGTGAGACATTGTGAGGCGCAGTGAGACGCTGTGAGGTGTAGTGAGGCACTGAAACATCGTGAGGCGCAGTGAATGCAGTGAGACGCTGTGAGGTGTAGTGAGGCACTGTGAGACATAGTGAGACGCTGTGAGACATAGTGAGACGCTGTGAGGTGTAGTGAGGCACTGTGATACAGTGAGACGCTGTGAGACATAGTGAGATGCTGTGAGACATAGTGAGACGCTTTGAGACATAGTGAGACGCATTGAGACGCAGTGAGATGCAGGAGTGTGTAGGGCACTGTGATACATAGTGAGATGCAGTGAGATGCAGTGAGATGCAGTGAGACGCTGTGAGGCACTGTGATACATAGTGAGACGCAGTGAGGTGTATGAGGCACTGTGAGACATTGTGAGACACATTGAGGTGCAGTGAGATGCAGTGAGACGCATTGAGGTGCATGAGATGCAGTGAGGTGTAGTGAGTCACTGTGAGACATTGTGAGACGCATTGAGGCGCAGTGAGATGCAGTGAGACGCTGTGAGGTGTAGTGAGGCACTGAGACATCGTGAGGTGCAGTGAGATGCAGTGAGACGCATTGAGGTGCAGTGAGATGCAGTGAGGTGTAGTGAGGCACTGTGAGACATTGTGAGGCGCAGTGAGATGCAGTGAGACGCTGTGAGGTGTAGTGGGCACTTTGAGACATCGTGAGACGCATTGAGGTGCAGTGAGACGCTGTGAGCCTTAGTGAGGCGCTGTGAGATGCAGTGAGACACTGAGGTTAGTGAGGTGCTGTGAGACATAGTGAGACGCATTGAGTGCAGTGAGATGCAGTGAGGTGTAGTGAGTCACTGTGAGATATTGTGAGATGCATTGAGGTGCAGTGAGATGCAGTGAGGTGTAGTGAGTCACTGTGAGATATTGTGAGATGCATTGAGGCAGTGAGATGCAGTGAGACGCTGGAGGTGTAGTGAGGCACTGAGACATCGTGAGGCGCTGTGAGGTGCAGTGAGACGCAGTGAGGTGTAGTGAGGCACTGTGATACATAGTGAGACGCATTGAGGTGCAGTGAGGTATAGTGAGGCACTGTGAGACATTGTGAGACATTGAGGTGCAGTGAGATGCAGTGAGACGCTGTGAGGTGTAGTGAGGCACTGTGATACATAGTGAGGCGCAGTGAGATGCAGTGAACGCTGTGAGGTGTAGTGAGGCACTGTGATACATAGTGAGGCGCAGTGAGACGCTGTGAGTGTCGTGAGGTACTGTGAGACATCATGAGACGCATTGAGGCGCAGTGAGATGCAGTGAGATGCTGGAGCCTTAGTGAGGCGCTGTGAGACATCGTGAGGCATTGTTGCTCTGATAAGCAGCAGTTTTTGTCCTGATGGTTAATCCTCTCCTGAGATCTTCTCCAGGTACTGTCCCCTCCGAATACAGCATCTGCTCTGGCAACAGCCATTTGTTCCGTAGAACAACTGAGAGGGTGTTAAATGAGGATTGGGTTAAATGAGTGTGGCGCGGTGGCCAGCAGGAAGGTCCTGGGTTCGAACCCCGGTCGTCCTGGGATCTAGAGTTGGTCCCCAGGCTCCTTCAGGGATGGTGTGAACAGAGAATGACTTTTGGTACACGTTCAAAGGTCAAACAGCTTTCAGAAGTTTCACTTCAGACTTCCTGTCAGTAGTGAGTGGGCGGGGTCACACACGGTTTGATTGATAGCTCTGACTGCTGAGAGAAACGTTTAAGGTGGATTTAAGGACGATGACTTCAGCAGATTACCCGAAAACACACACACACACTTACAACACACTCTGTGTGTGTTCTGTGTGTGTGTGTGTGTGTGTGTGTGCTTCCTCCGGCTGTCGCCTCTTAACGAGGGTGGCTCGGCGGCGGTATTCCTCTAATTAGCCTCATTAGCAGGCTGCCACGGCAACCCATTTATTTACACAGAGACGGCAGATGTAAACAATAACATTAACACGCTAACGGCTGTTAGCAACATGCTACACACACACACACACAGTAAGTGAATCGGTAAACAGTGCGTGTTAATGATGCAGTCAGACTGTTTGTCAGCTGGAAACAGACGTTACATGTAACTGAATATTAGAGTTTCTTATTGACTGACTGCTCTGGAGCTTTTAAACACATCATAGTATTAACTTGTAAGTCAGCAGACTGAGTGACGCTTGAAAGTTCCAGGACATCTGAGTAAGGTGTACTTGAGCTGGGGACGTTTGGTCAGCAGAAATGAACGATGGTCATGAAAGGTGTTATCATTACTATCCACAACCTACAGCAGTATAAAGACTGTATTAACATAATGTTCTTACATTAAATAAAAATATAATGTTAATTTAATGTATTGTCATGTTAATATATCACTTTGGCCATTTACTTTATTCATATAATTCTGTAAATACACTGCTCAAAAAAATAAAGGGAACACTAAAATAACACTCCTAGATCTGAATATGAAATAACCTCATTATACTCCTTTCTTTACATAGTTGAATGTGCTGACAACAAAATCACACAAAAATTATCAATGGAAACAAATTATCAACCCATGGAGGTCTGGATTGGAGTCACACTCAAAATCAAAGTGGAAAACCACACTACAGTTGAGATCTCATCTCGTACCTAATGGCAGTCAGGCTACTTCTGGCGAGCACATGGAGGGCTGTGAGGCCTCCCAAAGAAATGCCACCACACACCATTACTGACCCACCGCCAAACCGGTCATGCTGGAGGATGTTGCAGGCAGCAGAACGTTCTCCACGGCGTCTCCAGACTCTGTCACGTCTGTCACATGTGCTCAGTGTGAACCTGCTTTCATCTGTGAAGAGCACAGGGCGCCAGTGGCGAATTTACCAATCTTGGTGTTCTCTGGCAAATGCCAAATGTCTTGCACGGTGTTGGGCTGTAACACAACCCCCACCTGTGGACGTCGGGCCGTCGTACCACCCTCATGGAGTCTGTTTCTGACCGTTTGAGCAGACACATGCACATTTGTGGCCTGCTGGAGGTCATTTTGCAGGGCTCTGGCAGTGCTCCTCCTGCTCCTCCTTGCACAAAGGCGGAGGTCGGTCCTGCGGCTTGGTTTTTCCCTCCTACGGCCTCCTCCACGTCTCCTGATGTACTGGCCTGTCTCCTGGTAGCGCCTCCGTGCTCTGGACACTACGCTGACAGAAACAGCAAACCTTCTTGCCACAGCTCGCATTGATGTGCCATCCTGTGAGCTGCACACTGAGCCACTTGTGTGTGTTGTAGACTCCGTCTCAGGCTACCACTAGAGTGAAAGCACCGCCAGCATTTAAAAATGACCAAAACATCAGTCTGTAGTCACCACCTGCAGAACCACTCCTTTATTGGGGGGTCTAGCTAATTTCCACCTGTTGTCTATTCCATTTGCACAACAGCATGTGAAATTGATTGTCAATCAGTGTTGCTTCCTAAGTGGACAGTTGTTTCACAGGAGTGTGATTGCTTGGAGTTACATTGTGTTGTTTAAGTGTTCCCTTTATTTTTTTGCTCAGTGTAGTTTACCTAAACACCACTGTGCAAGAAAAATGCTTCTCTAATGTGTTAATACTAAGTACTAACTTCTTAATAATCACAATTCATGCAGAACTATTACAGTAGGTTTCAGTCTTTACTCATACACCATGCTTGGAAATCATTTTCTATTTTTAGTGGGACACTGTGTGACTGGAAAACTCAGTAGAGAAATGCATCCTCTATCTTGGATTCTTCGTCTTCTCTTGTACTTCTAGTACTACTACTACTACTCTACTATATACTAATAATAATAATATAATAATAATAATAATAATAACTAGAACTGCAAGCAGTTGAAAGCCGGATCAAAATTCCCTCCAGAACTTTGTTCGGCTCGGTCCAGAGATGGTCCTGCCAAGTTCGTTCCGATCGGACTTGCAGCTTCGGAGGAGTTAATTAAAATAGGTTTTCGAGTTTTTGCGGAAATGGGCGTGGCCTATACCACGAGATTCAGCTCGATAATAATATTAATAATACTATAATAGCGGGTGCTGTGACTTCCCGTCAGTGTTACAGCTTATTTTTTACATACTGCCACCTGCTTTTCAGGAGAGAACGTGTCAAACGTGTTTTTGGAAGGTTGAAAATACGGGAGATTTATGGGGATATATTTAAACAGAGGACAGCGAGAGAGAGCGTAAAACATGGGAGGGTTGATGGGTATTATTGAAATCAGTCTAGAAATAACATTTGATAAAATATCTGTCCAAATGAAAAGTATTCTAATAAAGACGTGCATGTTACTATTAGCACTGTGTTATCGATACGATATAATGCACTAACAGCAGCTGTACCTGATGATAAATAGTGTTCCTTTGACACCGTTTTCTCAGAGAATTACAGAATTAGTTTCAACTTGGACCACTGTTTACAGCCCCAAGTACTGTCTGCAGGCACAACCTCCACCAGTCAAAGGGTGGAGCAGCAGCCTGCAGAGCTGAAACTAAGACAAACCTTTTAATGAGTGAGGAGCTGTAAACACATCTGTCTATGGTGTGTTGTTTGTCAGATGATCAGTGTTAACTGGTTTAATCAAAGAGCTCTGCAGGAGGTGAGCACGAAGAGGAGGCTAATTAAGAGAGACTCACTTCATCTCATACACACACACACACACACACACACACACACACACACACACACTTCAGAGTAATGATGTCAACCACCGAGGCAATTAGCCGGCCGAGGGCGAGCGAGCACTGAGATACTGGACAGATAAACAGAGAGAGAGAGGGAGAGAGAGAGAGAGGTATAAAGTGTGTGTCAGTTTTGGTATTAATTAGTATGTTCCTGTTATTGAACAGTCTCTGCTGGGCTCAGTGTGTGTGTTTGTGTGCTTCCTACATAGTGATCAGCAGAACAAGTTTTAACCAACAGAGTGAGGACATTTTGGAACGCAAGGACATTTGGCCGTATGGGTTGGTGTAGAGTTAGGTTCATATTGGGATTAGGCATGTGAGGGTTAGGGGGCGCTTAGTTAATGAGGGTCCTCACAAGTATAGAAGTACAAAGAGGTGTGTGTGTGTGTGTGTGCGTGGTGGTGTGGCCTTTAACGAAACAGAGATAAAAGGCTTCAACAGCCAACGCAGCGTGTGTGTCTGTTTGTATATGTACAGTATGTGCACACAGTGTATACAGAGACGAGTCAGACGTTGTACGACGTTTAATAAGAAAGCAGCTGCTTATTAAAGCTCTCCCACACATGAACAATGTGTGTGTGTGTGTGTTTATGGATTTACTGGCTCATATTAGCCTCCATTATTACAGACAGGAGCTGGAAGCAGCTACTACAGCTGAGAGGAATCTAATCACAAGATCGTGTCGTGTTAACGAGCAACATGTGAGCTGAAGAGGATTGACAGTCTGTGATGGACAGGCTGAGAGACACTGACGGGAACAGGTAAACAGTGGGCAAGCAGGCAGCAGTGTTGGGCACGCTACTAGCTACTCTACGTTAAATGAAACTTGAATGAAATGTAGCTTAGTTACATCTAAGCTACTTCAATTTTAATATTCTATAGTTTTATATATATATAATCTCTTTCATTCCACAGTAGCAAAAGAAGGCAGACTAAAAACCTGCTCCAGTGTGTGTGTGTGCGAGAGAGAGAGCTAAATGGGGGAGGCTGTGGAATCTGGCATCGCGGTTCCCAGTACCAGCGGAGCTAGGAACCCTATTGTAATCATTCTTCCGCCGCTAATTCCACTACTGCAGCCTAGACGGTAACTGCTAGGGACACGAAACTCAGGGTAGGTACAAGCCCCTGCAAGTAACTCAGGTGTAAAAATCCGCACACTTCTACCACTAGGGGGCGCTATAAGCAAGGTCAACGCATTTGGGCTTGGCCTACGAAGGCGTATATCAAAATCCTTATATCCACGCGTTCGGGGGATCGAGCTGAATCTCGTGGTATAGGCCACGCCCATTTCCGCCAAATAATATTTTTTGCAAAATCGAAAATCCTGCCTGTCCCCCCTGCCTGTCCCCCCTGTCTGTCCCTCCTGTCTGTCCCTCCTGCCTGTCCCCCCTGCCTGTCCCTCCTGTCTGTTCCCCCTGTCTGTCCCTCCACCTGCCTGTCCCCCCTGCCTGTCCCCCCTGCCTGTCCCTCCTGCCTGTCCCTCCGCCTGCCTGTCCCGCCTGCCTGTCCCCCCTGCCTGTCCCCCCTGCCTGTCCCCTCCTGTCTGTCCCCCCTGTCTGTCCCTCCCTGCCTGCCTGTCCCTCCTGCCTGTCCTCCGCCTGCCTGTCCCCCCTGCCTGTCCCTCCTGCCTGTCCCTCCTGCCTGTCCCTCCTGTCTGTCCCTCCTGCCTGTCCCTCCGCCTGCCTGTCCCTCCGCCTGCCTGTCCCTCCTGCCTGTCCCTCCTGCCTGTCCCTCCGCCTGCCTGTCCCTCCTGTCTGTCCCTCCTGCCTGTCCCTCCGCCTGCTGTCCCTCCTGCCTGTCCCTCCTGCCTGTCCCTCCGCCTGCCTGTCCCTCGCCTGCCTGTCCCTCCGCCTGTCCCTCCGCCTGCCTGTCCCTCCGCCTGTCTGTCCCTCCTGTCTGTCCCTCCGCCGCCTGTCCCTCCGCCTGCCTGTCCCTCCTGTCTGTCCCTCTTGCCTGTCCCTCCGCCTGCCTGTCCTCCGCCTGTCTGTCCCTCCTGCCTGTCCCTCCCCTGCCTGTCCCTCCTGTCTGTCCCTCCTGCCTGTCCCCCGCCTGCCTGTCCCTCCTGTCTGTCCCGCCTGCCTGTCCCTCCGCCTGCCTGTCCCTCCTGCCTGTCCCTCCGCCTGCCTGTCCCTCCTGCCTGTCCGTCCCTCCTGCCTGTCCCTCCGCCTGCCTGTCCCTCCTGCCTGTCCCCCTGCCTGTCCCCCCTGCCTGTCCCTCCTGCCTGTCCCTCCGCCTGCCTTCCCTCCGCCTGTCTGTCCCTCCTGTCTGTCCTCCTGCCTGTCCCTCCGCCTGCCTGTCCCTCCGCCTGCCTGTCCCCCCTGCCTGTCCCTCCGCCTGCCTGTCCCTCCGCCTGCCTGTCCCTCCTGCCTGTCCCTCTGCCTGCCTGTCCCCCCTGTCTGTCCTCCTGCCTGTCCCTCTGCCTGCCTGTCCCCCCTGTCTGTCTCCTGTCTGTCCCTCCGCCTGCCTGTCCCTCCTGCCTGTCCCTCCGCCTGCCTGTCCCCCGCCTGCCTGTCCCCCCTGCCTGTCCCTCCGCCTGCCTGTCCCTCCGCCTGCCTGTCCCTCCTGCCTGTCCCTCCTGCCTGTCCCTCTGCCTGCCTGTCCCCCCTGTCTGTCCCTCCTGCCTGTCCCTCCGCCTGCCTGTCCCCCCTGTCTGTCCCTCCTGTCTGTCCCCTCCGCCTGCCTGTCCCTCCTGCCTGTCCCCTGCCTGTCCTCCGCCTGCCTGTGTTTAATGTGCTGTTAATGAGCGCTGCAGGCACATTTAAAGGAGCAGGTCACACTTTGACACTTTGACATCAAAGATTTCT